>NC_133663.1:24340202-24512702 GCF_037893015.1 Macrotis lagotis | reverse complement strand
CGAATGTTATTTTTTTTTTTGGATGTAGTCATTGTGCTAATGTTGAAGATTTGAGAGAATTCTTTGCTTGTGGACTTGAGCCCCAGTTTCACTGTCAGTCTCAGTCCTTGCTTCCCCTTGTCTTTTGTTAGCTGCTGCCACCACTAAGCCCTCCATATTCAATCTCATTCTGTGACAGGTGGAAGCATCTTTTTCTCCTGGGTCAGAATACACAGAAAAGTCCTAGGAGCTTCAAAAGGTCCAACTGTTGCTTACCTTTGGACCTTAGGCTACAGGTTAGGAGAGGTACTGCAAAATCTTCTGGGCATTGAAAGGAGAGAGCTCTAAGACTTGGTGATGGGAGATGAGATGGGATGAGGAATGATTGCCCTTTCCTGCTTGCCCAGTGCAGAGTCTGAATATCTATCCTTCCACTACAGCCCAAAATGCATGTTGGTAAGGGGATGGAGAATAGCCAAGGTCAGCAGGAGTGATTATCAAGCTCAACAGCTGGGCTACTCTTTGCTTTTGAATTAAACTGACTGTGTAACTCTAGGTAAGTCACTTAACCTTTCTTTTCAATTTATTCTTTTTTTAATTTTTTTTTTTTATTTTTCAAAGCAATGGGGTTAAGTGGCTTACCCAAGGCCACACAGCTGGGTAATTATTAAATGTCTGAGGTCGGATTTGAATCCAGGTACTCCTGACTTCAGGGCCAGTGCTCTGTCCACTGCGCCACCTAGCCACCCCTTTTTCAATGTATTCTTCAAAGTATGATGTACGCTCCATAGGCAATGTGTAAGATGATCTACGGGAGGGATAGATCTAGACTTTTTTTTTCCAAGTTTAAGATGCAAGTTTCTTGAACATATGAGCTGTTCTTAGTATTTGTCAAATGAGAGATAAAGCTGTAGGAGAAAACATGTCTACTCAAGTAAACATTTATTAGCATTCACAATCTTTTTTTTATAATGGAAAATATTTTAAAATTCATTGAACATTTTATTTTTTCATTTTTTTAATTGTTCAAAAATAACTTGAATATTCATCACACATTTTTTCTTATGCATTGAAGAAACCAGTAGATTATCATTTGGTGTTTTCTTAATAAAGTGATTGGTAAGATTTATTTGTCTGAAAAAAGAAGTCAAAATGTTTGTTTTCAATGGTGCCTTGATGAAGTATTCTAGTTTAATCACATACATTTTGCTTCAGAGGAAGCTATGTTTTCCAAGTGGGACCTCCTCTTTTTGTATGAGCCACTTATGAATTCAGGAAAAAAATGAATTTTGCTGAGTTTATTGCACAAGATTCCAGTTGGGGATGTGTACTTCACTAGACTTTGGAAAACTGTATATTCATACGATTATCCAGTCTCTTCAAGGATCGGATTTGATTTGAACAAATAGGGACTCATGGAAGAGGCAACATAAGCAAAGACATAGAGATTTGGTCTCAGTGCCACAAAGAAGTGGATTCAAGTCCTACCTTTGACTTATACTGGCTGTATGACCTCAGTTAAGTCATACAGCCTTTCAAATTCCAGAAAAGATGAATTTTCTTAGAGTTCCTTCACCTGAGCTACCTTTATATCAGTGAAATTACAGGTCTATTCTATCTATCCATAGCACTGGAGATAGCTATAATCAAAATAATCTCTGCCCTGAAAGGAATTTCATTTTATTCAGAAATGAGAAAGTGGTACAATCTTCTTTTATATTTTATTTTATTTTTGCCAATAAGACAATATTATACACCAATAAATGCAAGAAGTCTGACAACTAGGGGAATTAGGAATGATTCCTTTATGATGTGCCACTTGATTAAAGTATTTAGCATAGCGGTTAGCACATAGTAGGTGCTCGTGAAATTGCAGTCGAATAATTGACTTCAAACTTTGAAGGAGGCATATATCTTCCAAGAGGCAAATGCAGGTCAAGAGAGAATACTCTGCACATGGTGGTAGAGGTAGAGGAGGGAGAATAGGAAAATTTGCCTGAGTTTGCATGGCTTGGGATTTATTCTGGCATCATTTTCACTTGCAGGGTGTTTCGAGATCTTGTATTTGTCAACATTGGAAGAACTTTCATGTCAGGGAGAGGTGTTTTAGAGAAAATAAAAACTGGTCATGAATGGCTCGATTTGCTATGCTGATCTTCTAAGGAAATGAGAGCATAATTGTAGCATCCTAATGACTTTTTTCCTGTGTAGCTTTTTGCATTTTACTTTTCTTCTTTTTTTCCCCCCTTCATAAGCAATTCTGTAAAAGGCTTTCGTCAGAAAACCCCAATAATAACTTTACAGAGTTATTGGTGATATTTTGGATTTTAAGTCATTTTTGAGGAATGCCCCAGAAGAGGTCAATCAACACTATATGTGTTAGCATTTCATATTTGTATGTGTGTACACATGTGTCTGTATGTATATATATATATATATATATTTATATGGAGAGAGAATAAGTATGTGTGTGAGCGAGAGAGAGGAGAAAGAGACAGAGACAGAAAAAGAGACAGAGAGACAGAGAAAGACAGAGACTGAGAGAGAGAGAGAGAGAGAGAGAGAGAGACAGAGACAGGGAGAGAGAGAAAGACAGAGACAGACAGAGAAAGAGATACAGAGAGAGAAATCATAGAACCTTTTTAAGCATTGGACAAATACTGTTTGACCTAGTCCTATCTGGCAAAAAAATCATCTATCTCTCTCTCTATATATAAGATAGAATGACTTGACTAGACTTGGAGATTGGGAGAATAGTGTTCAAAACCCATTTCAGATATTCACTAGCCATGTGACTTTATGCAGGTCTCTTCAAGTCTATTACCCTTGGGCAACTCCCAAAGATTATCTTACAGTCAATATATTTAGGGATAAAACATAATTATTACTATTATTATTACTAGAGACAGAGAAAGAAACAGAGAGACAGAGACAGAGGTACAGACACAGAGAGGGATACAGAGACAAAGAGACAGAGAGAGAGAGAGACAGAGAGAGATACTCTAATTACAAAATATTTCTTTTTTCATTTATTAAAAATCCACAGTCTAATTAGAGGATATATATGGATATTTTCCTTAAGGTTTTGGTGGAGTGCTTCTCTATATACATATACAAATAGTGTGTGTGTGTGTGTGTGTGTGTGTGTGTGTGTGTGTGTGTGATTATACTTTGTTGGAAAAATAAGATCATTATAAAAATGATTTGGAATCTTAGGAATTACATAATATTTTCCCCCTTTCCCAAAAGACTAGTTCTATATTAAGCAACTGATTTAAATGTTTTTGTTGAACCAGCTTTTGGTATTCACATATTGGTGGGTGACCTTCTTTTCAAAAGAGGATGCTTCAATCAGTGTTAGTATAAGATATCCCTAACTGTAGTCCCCCCACCCCAAGTATAGTTTAAAATATAAATGCTTAAATTTGATTGCTAAAAGCAAATGCTTGATGACTATTGGGATAAAGGCAACAAGTTCCATTATAAAAAATTGCAACTGATCAATCAACTTATAATCCAGACAATGAAAGAAGGAAAGTAGGTCATAATGGGGGAAAAATAGTTTAAATTTGCTTGACTACCTTAAGATAGCAAAATTCTTCATTTTTTTTAACGAAAGTGTGCTGTGCACTAGCCATTCTGATAATTTTCTCTTCCCAAATCCTGGAGGTGGGAGTAATGGGTCTTGAGCAGATCATTTTTATATTCTTTGCTTTTTTTTAATGTATTAGAAGTTGTTAGGACATTGAGATATGAAGTGACTTGTTTGTATTCACACAACTAGTATATGTCAGATGCAGAACGTGAGTCCAGGTCTTTGTGTCACCAAGATCAGTCATCTATCAGTTAACTCTGAGACATATCCACTTCATCACTGAAATTAAAGTAGAAAATACAGATTGTGAATATTTAACTTTCTACTTCTTTTAAAAAAATGTTAAAGATGATTTTTGATCCTCAATGCTTCTATTTTCCTGTGTATCATGAAACATATTTAAATGAAATGAAAGAAAAATCAAAACCTTATGCAATACAACAGGTGAATAGAGAACTAAACTATCCAATCATTTCACTATCCTGAAAATTATGAAATTCTATGAGTTTTTTCTAACTTTGGTGAATTCTTGCTTTAGAGGTAATTTCTGAGTAACTATTGTAACATATGACTCACTGAAAAAATTAGGCCCTTATAAATATAATTATGTAATTAAGAAATTCTCTTCTCCTTGTTCTTTACAACTACTAATGATCTAAACACTTGAGAGAGAAGAGCCTAGTGTAGTTGTCATAATTGCCACTAAGTGCCTTAAGCTGTCATTTATAATTAAAATTATTAGTCAATATTTTCTAAAACAGCTGGTGTCATATCACTTTTTTCTTACTGAGTCAAGGATCTTCTGCTTATATGTCTAATTTATGGACTGATTATTTAATGGAGAAATTACTAATAATGACATATTATACTGGAAGAGTTATAACTTAGAAAACAAAAACAATTAAATATTCAAAATTATATGGGGAGACATTAATAGGTAAGAATAGTCAATATATCATGCAATTTATGAATCTAAGGAGGTTAATTTTTTAATTTTGAAAATTAAGGCTGTTTTTACATGGTTAAAATGTGAATGAGAAATAATACTAAAGACGGGCTTCTAACAGTATTTTGGGAAGCAAAAACTGAAATGTGAGATTACTATAGATTTTAAAAAATCCTTCTATATATCATAAGTGAAGGACTTTAATTGTGTAGTGTGTATTTTTGTGCACTTATACCGCAATGCCTTAATGAGATCATTGTTTTATTGTAACATCATGCTCATTATATCAGAGAAATGGCTTCAGATTATTAAAAATTAAATTCAAATGGGATAAAAAATCAGGAGTAGAATAAAAAACCCCATGAGCACAGCTCCTAGGACACTCATATGTCTTATGTTTACCCTGTTTTGAGTCCCTTTACCAGAAGTCATATATTGAGTCCCTTTCCTGAACTATTATGCTGGGTCCCACTTCTGGACTCCCACAATCTTCCCCAGAGAGTATTGGAGGGGCTGGAGATAAGGATGACAAAGGAGACCAGTACTTCACCAAGATCTCCTAGTGTTCTGTTTATTTACCAAAACACCAATGCTTAAATACCTTTCCATTCTCTAATCCACTCCCATGCCTGTGGCACTTAGTAAGATAAGACTCTGGTGTCAAGGACACCAGGTGAAGATAATTTACAATGCTCCCATGCACAACAGTTCCTAATACCCCTGCACTTGGTGGTGTTCTCTGTACAAAGAAATACTTAACAAATGAACATGCTTAATAAATTTATGGAATTGTTGCTCCATTATTGCATAAGTATATAAGATTGTTCAGATGTAAATAAATGATGATGATGATATTTTTTTAAAAAGTTTATTCTATGTTGGTTTAATGCTCAATTAATAAGAAATATTTTGTTTTGTTATTTAGTCATTTTTCAGTTACGTCCAACTCTGTGAATTCATGGGATTTTCTTGGAAATACTATTAGAGTAGTTTGCTATTTCCTTCTTCAGCACATTTTACAGATGAAGAAACTGAGGAAAACAGTATCAAATGACTTGCTCAGGCTAAGTGGTATGTGTATGAGGAATAACTGGTAAATGTATGAAGCCAGCTATGAAGTTGGGTCCTCTTGATTCAAGACTCAGTTCTCTATCTATTAAGCCATCTAGCTATCTCAAATATTTATTAAACATGCATATTTTTGCCAGGCATTGTGCTGGCTGGAGATTCAAAGCAAAAAAAGTGAAGCTAATATGAATAATATGTAAATATATTAAACACGACTGTAAATGTGCAATTATGTCAGACTGTCCACTGCCATGGGAAGAGGGAAGGGAAGGGAGGGTGATAGAAAAGTGTGAAACTCAAAAGCTTATAAATGGATGAATGTAGAAAACTACTTTTGTGTGTAATTGGGAAAAAATTAAAAGAAAAATGTAAAAAGAAAAAAGTGAAACAATTCCTCTTCTTAAATAACCTTCATCCTAACTGAAGACCACATGTACACATATTCACGTAGAAAAAAGCACAGTGCAAACATACACATATGTATATAGAGACACGCATAAAAGCATATGAGCAAGAATACATGCCAGCACCCATTCATAAATGCATATAGGCACATTATATATTAATATAGATAATGCATACAAACATATAGCACATATGTGTTTATGTATGCTAATCATCGAGCATCTATGTGGTATAGTATAATGCTCTCTTTGATTAGAGTCAGGACAAACAATGAAAGTCCAACCTCAGATATTTTCTACAAGCTGTGTGACCATGGATAAGTCACTTAACCTTGTTCGCCTCAGTTTCCTTAGCTGTAAGATGAGTTGGAGAAGGAACTAACAAACCACTTTAGTCTCTGCGACAAAAAAATTCAACATAGGGGTCACAAAGAGTCAAACACAACTGAAATGACTGGATAACAGCAGTCACATGCTAAGCATAAATACATAATGCATATCGCACTATCATATAACATGTATGTTGGCAGCAACACATATATCCGTGTGTGCATAAATGTACAAACATATATATTTAATATACATATGTATGCTTATGCACTCAATTTTCCAGTATAATTATGTCATTTCCAGTACCATTATCACATCATGTAGCTTTTGGACCACAGGCATCATTCTATGGCAAAATTAACTGAAACTTAGAAGAGATCTAGAGAAAACACCTTATTTGACAGATAAGGAAATTGACACTGACACAGGAAAGGACTAAACATTCACTAAGTTAACAGTATTTCCCAGGAATTGTTTGAATCAACTTGCAACTGTTGTCTCATTTGATTCTCACAAAAAATCTATGAGCTAGAGTATATTATTATTCTCATTTTACAACCCAAGAAAATGTAGCAAATTAAAGGACTTTTCCAGAGTCACAAAATTAGTATTTGTCTGAACACAAATTTGAACTCAGGTCTCTTTGATTTCTGTCCTGGTGCTCTATCCCTTGGTGCCAAGGTTAAGGAGAAATTAAATGATTTACTAAATGACTCCTAATTTAGACACTAGGAAACCCAGAATTTGAACCATAATCCTTTGACTTCAAAATAAAATGTTTTATCCCCTCTATCACATTTCTTATCTTCAGCAATGAAGTTTCTGCATAAACAAAATCACAATCCCATAAAATTATGCTGCTTTTAACCTTAAACTCAAAGAATTTGAGTTAAGAAATCATAAGTTCTCCTGTCCAGAGATTGAAAGGGAGCTAAAAATGGTTACATTTGCTTGACTTTTTTTACTTTAAAATGTAAATCTCATTCTCAGCTCCCCAGCTTAAAAAAGGGGGTAGGATATAATCATCTGTGCTAGTTTTGAAACCCCTGTTCCAGTTTAGTCCTATTCATCTAACAAATGTAGAAAATTGGGCGGCTGAGGTATCATTAGCCTCAGATTGGCTATTTCCTTCAGAATTCTCTCTTCACTACCCTATGGTACTCATTGAAAACAAATCCAGTAAGTACTTGATGACCTGTGGCCGCGTTTGGACACATTAGACCACTTAATAAATGGCTTGACAATGATCTACCACTCTATAGATTTTTGGTGATTAACCTATACTGTCGCTAGGGAAATTCCAGTCCTGGACTTCTCCAGCTTCAAATTAGCTTCCCTGAATAAATGATAAGAAAGTTGAACTCAGGTTATAGAACTTTCTTGCAAGCTAAAAATCTTCTGTGATTCATAGTCTTCACTAAAGATTATCTTTATTCTCACATCCAAAGTAGAAAACAAAAACTTCCACCTAGAACCATTATTTTCAGATTTTTAATGTTTAGATGAGGCTTTGAGCAACTTTTATTTTTGAAAACAGAAAAGGAAAATTTAGCCCCATCCTGCAGCACAACTCTTATATCATACATCAAGCGAGTATAGAATGGCATAATCAAAATGGTCTAAGGCCTGGAGGCAGAAGATTTGGATGAAATCCTCAATTTTATTAGCTTTGTGACTTTGACCAAATTACTCAACATCTTGTAAATTCAGTTTTTCTTTCTGTAAAAAAGAGAGACATATTTCTGGTTCATATGAAGACTGTGTTCAGTTCTCAGTGCCGTTTTAGAAAGAGTTTTGAAAAGCTGAAGAAGATCTGGAGGAGGAGAGCCAGAATGGTGAAGGATATCAGAAACAATTTAATTAATTTTATTCAGCAAGGTCAAAGTCATTCTACAGGTCAGGCACTATAGTTACAACTGTAGAGAAAATGAAATAGGTCCTCTCCATAAGAAGTTTACATTCTTTTGAGATGGGGATTGAGATGAACAATATATACACAGCTGAGTAATTTTTTTTTGGGGGGGGGATGAGATCAGGAAATCAAACAATCAACAAACCCTGCTATGTGTGTCACTAAGAATTCCACTTCAGAGGAGATGTGATAATAGTTAATTAGTGAAGGAAGTAGAAATGAGGAAAGAATATTTCAGGCATGAAGAGGAACTTGTGCAAAAGTTCACAGACAGGATACAGAAGGTTGTGTGCAGAAAAAAATAAAAGAATGTTGCTTAATGTAAAGTAAATGAAAAATATTGGAAAATCAGTCTGGAAAGGTATGTTGGAGTTAGAGTCTGAAGAATTTCTTTTTGTTCTATCTTTTTAAAATAATGATACTTTCTAAATATTTTTAGCTCTGATGTTTTTCAATTAATATAATATTTCTAACATCTATTCTCTGTCCCATCAAAAAATAAAAGAATAAAACAAAATTCTTATACAAACATGCTCTAACCAAATATTCTAAAACTGATGATATCCATAATAGACATCTCAGTCTTGTGCTTTGAATTTATTTCAATTGTCAGAAGGCAGTGGCATACTTCATAACTGGTCTCCTCAAATCATGTATGGTCAGTGCATTTATCAGTGTTCATAAATCAATCCAAATCGTTTCTCTTTACAATACAACTTTTTTCTCAATTGCTACCCTGATTCTATTGATTTTACTCTGCATATGTTCAAACAAGTTCAGTTTTCTCTGAACATGGCTGTTTTATGATTTTTAGGCATGATATCAATCCATTGCACTAATATACCATGATTATATGAATCTGTCCACAATTGAGAAATCCCCTGTCATTGTTAAACATTACTAAAAAAGATGCTATAAATATTTTTGTATGTATAAGTAATTTTACACTTTCATTGATCTCTTTTTTGTTTATTGGACCAATAGTGATGCCACTGACTCAAAAGGGAGGGAAAGGTTAGTCAAATTTTGATCCAGTTACAAATTTGAATTTGATTTAATGTTTTTTATTGTATAGACTTAAACAGATGATGACAAAATGCTTCATGTATTTTTTTAAAAAATATTTATTTTTTCAAACATATGCATATGTATATTTTTAAGTAACAAAATTTCCTTCTGCCCTCTCTTCCCACCCCACCCTCTCCTCAGCAGTGAACAGTCAGGTTAGTATTATATATACCTATTTTTGATAAACATGTTTACAGATTAGTCATTTTCAGTATGAGGAATTAGGATAAAGAGAAAGAGATACATAAGAGATTTTTATAAAGTGTTAATCAGATTCTGAAGGGTTAGGTTTTTTGTTTTGTTTTGTTTTGCTTTTCTTCCTCTGGTTGATAATATTGTTAATAGCTGGTTTAATATAGTTGCCCTAACTCTCTGAACTGCTGAGAGGAATTTCTGCCATCAAGATTGATCATCTTACAATGTTGTTGTTAATGTGTGTATTGTTCTCTGGGTTCTGCTCCCTTTGCTCAGCATCAGATCCTGTAACTCATTCCATGCTTCTCTAGTCTAACCATTTATGATTTCTTAAAGAAAAATTATATTCTACAGTATTCATGTACTATAATCTGTTTTGCCATTTCCTCAATTGTTGGGTATCCCCTCAATTTCCAATTCTTTGCTATTACAAAGAGAACTACTTTGAATATTTTGGAACATGTAGGAGTTTTCCTATTTTTAGATATAGATATAGATTCTAGATATAGAACTAGAATTGGAATTGCTGAGTTAAAGGGTATGAACAGTTTTATTGTTCTTTGGACATAGTTTCCTATTGCTCTCCATGTTTTTTTTTTAAGATAGCCAACTAAACCATTATTAGGATGCCACCTTTTAGCAGGTACTAAATAGTTGATTTTTGAATTGAATTAAACTCATAATTGGGTTGAAGTGACCCTGAATAATGCTCAATGAAGCACAAGCTATGGCAGATTTCACCATTATGGAAAAATTGGTTTATAAGTCAAATGACAGATCTTTATTGTCTGTTTGCTCTTCACTTAAAGCCAAAACATAGAAAGACTGGAGTCTAATTAAATGAAAGGAACACACACACAATGGCAGAATAACAAATCTTTGATCTATTGATATGTCATTTAATGGTTAGGCAGCTATGGCCCTTCTTGAAATGGGTCTACTTTGATAACTAATCTGCTATTTTTAAGACTTAATTGAAACTATTAAAATTACAAATTTTATCCATCTGTTCCACAAATCTGCCTCACATAAACAGTGACTAAAAAATGTCATATCATTCACTGGAAATTTATAACACTTCTATAACAGAAAGCTACCTAGAAGGAAAGAAAGAAAGAAAGAGAAAGAGAAAGAGAGAGAGAGAGAGAGAGAGAGAGAGAGAGAGAGAGAGAGAGAGAGAGAGAGAGAGAAGGAAAGAAAGAAACAAACAAACAAACAAAGAAAGAAACAAAGAAAGAAAGAAAGGAAGGAAGGAAGGAAGGAAGGAAGGAAGGAAAGAAGAAAGAAAGAAAGAAAGGAAGGAAGAAAAAAGACAAGGAAGGAAGGAAGGAAGGAAGGAAGTGAAAGAAAGTAAGGAAGGGAGAAAGGAAGAAGGAAAGATGGGAAGAAAGAAAGAAAGAGAAAGAAAGGAAGGAAGGAAAGGAAGGCAGGAAAGGAAAGAAGGAAATGAAGGAAGAGAGAAAAAGAGACAGAGAGAGAGAGAGAGAGAGAGAGATACAGAGAGACAGAGAGACAGACAGAGAGAAGGGAAAGAAAGGCAATTAGGGAAGAAAGAAAGAAAGAAAAAGAGTAAAGAAAGGAGGGAAGTAGGGAAGAAAGGAGGTAGGAAGGCAATAAAGAAATAAAAGAGAGGAAGGAATTTTGAATGTTCTTTGAAGGATTTATGCTTGAAGGAAAAGAGTACTACCAAAGAGATCTTACATTTTACCTGTTTGGGTAACAAATGCATTGACCTGTTTCTTGATCTGTCTAAACACAGTAGAAATGATTTAAATTCAAAGCACCAGTTAAAGTGTACAAGAAATTTCACCCTTGGGTGTGTATGTGAAATAGGCAAAACAGTCTTTAGTTTGCAGCAGGTGAATAAACAAAAAAGATGAAGAAGATAGAACTACATGCCTCACCAAAATGATATGGCACCCTATCCTAATGACATTATTAGAAGGTATGGTGCAAATGAGTGTATTGAAAAAAAAAGCATCATTTCAAGAATCTGCTCAATTACACTGATGAAGGTCATTAATAATGTGTGTTGGGTTTCCTTTTTTTCCACTTGGCCAATTTCTTGAAGGTTGGTTGGGGCCCCCTCTCCCATCATGAGAGAGGTGTGCTATTTTCTTAAGATATCTTTTTTTTTTGCAAGGCAGTGGGGTTAAGTGACTTGCCCAAGGTCACACACCTAAGTAATTATTATATGTCTGAGGCTGGAGTCCTCCTGACTCCAGGGCTGTTGCTATATCCACTGCACCAGCTAATATAGCTTAATAGAAACCATTTTAATCACTCTGGACTAAGTATTCTCTAGCCATTTATAACAATTTTGAGATATTAATGTAGATCTCTTTTCCTGGTATTTTCCGGGAAGAACACAAGAAAATAATGCATGCAAATGACTTGATTTCAAGCCCACTTTCTTGGTGTTCTTTGCTGGGGTAATATCTCAGATGTCTTGAGAAGATTGGCAGGGGGTTTGGAGCCAAGAGTGAGTAAAATGTCTTGGAATAGAATCAATCGCATTAAAGGGGTGATTTCCAGGTTGGCATCAATGAACAGAACCACTGTGGACTGGCTGAGAAGTCCTTCAGGTGGGAGAGCTGTCCTGAGGAGAGGCCAGAGGATGATAGGGTCCCCAAGGGAGGAATTTGGGTTCCCTCACCAGGAATGTCCACGTGGCTGGTGGTTGGAATCTAAGGAAGCTGCAAGGAAGCCGACTGGTTCCAGTGCTGTGTGAGTGAGTTCGAATGTTCCTGTGCGAGTGTGTGTTTTTGTTCTATGTCCTGTCTTGTGTAAGGGTCTGTGTTAGG
Organism: Macrotis lagotis; assembly: GCF_037893015.1. NCBI lineage: Eukaryota > Metazoa > Chordata > Mammalia > Peramelemorphia > Peramelidae > Macrotis > Macrotis lagotis. The sequence goes on along the minus strand of NC_133663.1, from coordinate 24,500,401 downwards.
ATTTTCTGTGTCTGGGGACTCAGCTTAAGTTTTAAACTGGGGAGCTAGAAGTTGGGCCAAGAAGTTTCAGTAAGGGGGAGAAAGAAGGAGGTGTGCAGTGGCCCCCACGTGGGGATCAGCCCCTCACTCATTTTGCTGATGGTAGGAGTGCTGGTGTGTGGAGTTAAAGAGAAAAAGGGAGGACGCTTCTTAAAGAGGAATAAAGTTATGGTTTGGGGAAAGTGTAGGAGAGAGAACTTTTAAGGGAAAGAGTGAGAGGTTATGGGGGGAAGATTGCTTATCCTCATTAGTGTTTGAGAAAGATGCCATGCTTTCTCCCTGGCTTGGAGGAAGGGGGTGGTGGGTTGGACACCTGGCAATAGTCTTGATCCCATTGGCCATCTTGTAAAGACTTGAATTCTAAACTGAGTTCACTCCAGAGTCCCACCCACCCATGGAGAGGGAGGAGGGGGGGGGCAGGAGATTTAAAAGTCCTTAAGTATTAAAGGAAAAAAAAAGATCCCTCCACAGGCAGGATATGTGATTAGGAAAGGAAGAAAATATGAAACCAGGAATTGGAGGCACATTTATTGAAAGGAAATCATATCTAATAAATTTCCCTGCTCTGGCCATGTGGCCTAAGAGTAATAGCTCTCCCTGTTTTTAAAGTTTCTGAACTGGAGTTTTGGGAATCACTCTAAGGGGTTTAAAAGAGGGATATTAGTATTGTTACATTCTGACAAAATTTGTACAGAATGGGAGGAATTAAATAACCTAGATTGCTTGGGAAAAGCTCTAATTAATTTTAATGTAAAGCCTAATAATGCTTTTGGAATGTGAGTGCTGGATACTCTGTATAAGGTACTGTAAAGCTTTTATCAAACTAAACTGTTGGGAAGTTTAGTAGTAATTGCATTTTGATTTTAAATGTATTATATGTATGAGATTGGATTCTGAGTGGTTCTGGGTAAAAAGGTCTGGGAGACACAAGTGTAAAGATCTTGGGATAGTCACTTTGCTCTTGATCTAAGAGAAATGAGATATTTAAACAAGAATCTTATGGTTAATGTATGTTAAATTTTAAAGAAGTAAAGAATGTGGACTTCTCCCTTGGTAGCTGCAGACACTTCATGTGGGGGGGGGCTCTGAACAAATAGCAATTGTGTGGGTCCCCCTGTAAGATAACTTTTGTAAATCTTGTGAATATGTTATTTAAAATACTGTATTGTTAAACCCTGGGATTAATGTGTGATTGCTTTGAAGGGCAATAAGGGAAATATCAAAAAGTATGACCCTTTCTGGGATAGATCAGTCAGTTCATGAATAATATGATAATGTAAGGACTGCTTTGTTCAATCTAGTAATTCGTGTGTTACTCTTTTTGCTATTCTGTTATGTTGAAATTAATAACATATGTTGGAATTAATACACCTAAGATGTTCTAGTGGTTTTAAAGAATTCTGAAAGGTAATTTGTATGTTAGCAGGCAGCTAGGTGCACAGTGGATAGAGCACTCATCCTGGAGACAGGAGGACCTGAGTTCAAATCAGGACTCAGACACTTAATTATTACCTAGCTGTGTGACTTTGGGCAAACCACTTAACCTCACTGCCTTGCAAAAACAAAAATAACAATTTGTATGTTGAGGATGATTGGTAGTTAAGTAATTTTATGTATAGAAGTTTCTAGCTATATATGTAAATTGCAAAACTAGCTATTGGCTTTGAAGTAAAAGCACCTATGTAATATGAGAAAGATAAACGCAAGAAAATTTGAGATTTTTCTGTGTGATCCCATGGACAAAGGAGGTGTTTATTTGTTGTAAACTACAGCAGGCTAGAAGGAGGTTTCTCTAGCCAAGGGTAATCGTATATGCCATTTTTATATACAGATAGAGTAGATATGATTTCAGAAAGGGGATGTCTCTAGTAAGAGGTAGGAGATGATACCTGTAGGACCAGTCATAGTTAGAATATCTGGTTTTAAATAAATACCGAGGAAGGATACTCAGAGCTTTAGGTAGGGGGAAGCATTAATTGGAACTTCATTTAGGACTATATTTGGAATTTAGTGAATTATATTCACTGCAAGTTCTAATTAGGTAAAACAACTATTTTAGATCACAGGACTTTTAATCAATTTTCTCTTTCTTTGTCAGATACCAGGATGATCTGTAAAAGGAAATATTACTGGGTAAATATCATGTTCTTGGAGTCAAGGAAGCCAGTGGGCTAAAGATACCAGGTGATAGGGATGTGCAGCCAAAGTGGCGGCTTCTCAGTATGGCCTGAGTTTGTACACTTTTGACTTTATTCTCCCAAAATGACATTTAGATAATGTCTCACCTGGAAGAATAAATATGGCCTAAGACATTTGACTACCCACATGACCTCAATACTTATATCCACAAAGGAATTTTCCTTTAATGTCTTAGATCTTTATAGTTACTAAGCAAACCAGAAAAATTTTTAGGTGAATTGGAAGGGAAGAGAAGAGAAGAGAAGAGAAGAGAAGAGAAGAGAAGAGAAGAGAAGAGAAGAGAAGAGAAGAGAAGAGCAGAGAAGAGAAGAGAAGAGACATGTTCATCTCCACCATCTCTTGCCTATGTATATGTTGTTTTATCTGAAACTTCCCCCTGATTCTGTAAGTGTGACACCCCTAATTATGCCCTTCTCCTTATGGAAAAGAGGAGGAGAGGTAGGATGAAGATCTTCTCCATTGAGAGAAAAGGACTAGATTATTGGGTGGCATGATTATATCCTACATGAGTCTGTATATCCTATCTAGGGAGAGTCCTATCTCTGACTTAGACAATGGGGTATTAGTAATGGTGGGAGGAGAATTTGGCTGACAGAAGTCAATGCCCAGTCTTTTGATGTGGCTAACTGTTGGACTTTCAGTAGTCAACAGCAGTTTGAGAATTGACCTTGGGTGGCAGTGCCCCTGAGTCCAGCTTAGATTATTGGTCCCTGGTCAGAAGTACACTGTGGTACAGAATTCTGATTCAGAGGAAAGAAACAGCAGTGGTATAAGACTGAGTCAGTTCAGGGCAACTATTTTTTAAAATTTTTTAAATTTTATTTATTTAAGGAAATGGGGTTAAGAGTGACTTGCTCAAGTTCACACAGCTAGGCAATTATTAAGTGTCTGGGGCCAGATTTGAACTCAGGTCCTTCTGACTCCAGGGACAGTGCTCTATGGGTGACTATTCTTTATATCAGTCTGGCCAGGATATTTTCCAGGGGAGTAGCCAATGTCTGGACTTGTTCAGAATGAGGGTAATTATATTCTGAGCTGTACAACTTAAAGAGATAGGTGACTGAGAATCATATGAGATACAATGATGGTATCTGAATCCAAACTGGGGGATTTGTTAAAGGAAACTGTGATCATGAGTTAGTATGGAGTAGCAAGCAAAGTTCAAAAATGATCATTTGCAAGGAAAATAATTTAAGGAACATCAATAGATATATTAGCTATTATTGGAATAAATCCAATGACACAAAATCAGGGATTTATTTTGATCAATTTGGGAGCCAGGAAGACTTCTCTAAAGTCATTGGTATAAAACTTGCCAGTGGAAGCAAGGAGGTAAATTGGAAATGTGGCTATTGTCATGATGATTATATGGTTTATTTAGGAAGACTCCTTGGAAGTAAGGATTATATTATTATTATTATTATTAGGTATTATCCATTTATTGGAAACCTGGAAACTATACTCTTGGAAGACAAACCAGCATTAAAGGGACATTATTGGATTTATGGGGCTACTGCCTACACCCATTTGTCCAAAGGGTTGGTCAGAGAATTGTTAACTAGACAAAGGAATCACCACCTGGGCACCAGATGGGAGTTGGAGCTATGGCACCCCAATTTATATCCTGATTAGGTTCTAAGTTGTAGACAACTAGGGCCTCAACGTGTTGTCTGGCTAAGTCATGCAAACAAATCCGTTGATTTGAATCTATCAAGATAGATGCCTATAGGCAAGTAGCAAGAGACATCAGAAAGTTGACATGTCCTCCCACATAGACCTAGGAAATAGGATGAGTCCATGTCTCTAGTAATGAGGAAGTAAAAATCTTGATAGAAGAAAATCAGTAGTTACATCAGTATCAAGTGTTGTGATTCAAGAAAGAAATCACTAATAAGCTGTGGAACCCCAAATTCTTATTATAAAATAAAAGGGGGATATTGTGAGGAAAATGGCAGTGTTTGAGTTCCACAAGAATGTGAATGGAAGATTTTAAGCTCACATTACAAAGACTGGGCTCTGCCTATTGTTGCCTTATGGGCAGGTTACCTCAAATCTGATCAAAAACTGATGAGAGTGCCCCACCTGCTTTTACCTTTACCTAGAGGCTTTACTTTTTCTTTTGCTCATGCTCAAGGAGATCTAGCTGTTCTTGCTCATTAATATAATGAGCAGGGTAGGGGGGGAATGTATAGGAACCCATGAATTAATTAGATTTGTGACACCAGCCCAAGATTGGCATGGGGGCAGGAACAAAGTCTTGCAAAGTGCATAAAAGAGCTTGTATTTTGGGATTTCCCCATCCCTTTCTCCTACCATGAGAGAGGTGTGCCGTTTTGTTAAGATGTCTTAATGAAAATCATTTTAATCACTCTGGAAAAAAAAAGAAAGTTGGTTGGTGACAAATAACATTGTTCCCTCTAAATATATCTTGTGATGCCCAGGATAAGGGAATTAGGATGAGATCATTTTTTTTTAATCTTCTACTTCAAAACTTAAAGGGAGGGGTAAAATGTAATAATTAAATTCAAGTACATTCAAAATTATTTTTATGAATAGAATCAAATTTTCACCCCAAAGGACCACGCCAATGGAATGATATTCAAAAGTTTATGGACATCCACAATCAGTAAATCAAATATCCTTATTAAGGACCTACTAATGAAAAACATTAGAGACACAAAGATTCCCACCTCCACCATTTCAAAAAAAAAACAAGTCTCTGCTCTATAGAAGTTCACAGTCCAATTGGGAGGTTACATGTACACAACTATGTGTAAATCAGCTTTATAGTAGATAATTAGGATGGTTATATGATGTTATTAACATGATTATTGTATAAGTTGCAACATATTAAGTATCTAAATAGAGATGACCATTGTATCATGATATATTAATAAAACATACCCAGTGTCATTAAAGGTAAATTATATTATTATTATTGAATATAATAAGTGATCTGAGAGCCAGTATAAAAAATCCCAATAGCTCTTGTACCAGATCTAAATCTTGCTTCTGACAGGTACTACCCATGTGACCTTGAACAAGTCAACCTCCTTATATAACAATGTCCTGACCTGTAAAATGAAAGAGTTGATTAGCTTCTGAGAGCATCTCTTTCTCTTCATTTAAAATCTTATTGTCTTACTTGAAAATATGGTGAAGTGAGAATGTTTGGATTGTAATCAAGAAGATTTAGAGAAGGGAGTATTGAATGAGAAATTTCGTGTTTTCTGAATTTAAGGAAGAGATCAGTGAGGAGAAATTGCAGTGAAGGAAATTCAGCTTTAATATCAGGAATAACATTAATATCATTAATATTATTCTTCTTAAGAATGAGTACACATGGGTTGATTAGGTGACACAGTGGATAGAGCAGCAGCCCTGGAGTCAGAAATACCTGAGTTCAAATCTGGCCTCAGACACTTAATAATTACCTAGCTGTGTGACCTTGGGCAAGCCACTTAACCCCATTGCCTTGCAAAAACCTAAAAAAAAAAAAAAGAGAGAATGAGTAAACACCCAAAGTGGAATTGACTACCTTTGGAGGTCATGAGTTTCTGCTTCGTTGATCTTCTCAGCAAAGATGAGATGACCTCCAGCTTGTTTATGAGAGGACTCTTTTTCTACTGTGATATGGTCTAGATGATCTCTGAGGTTCCTTCCAAAGCTGAAATTCTGAGTATGTCAAATACCCACGATGTTGTTGTGTCTTTTGGTCAATTCTAACAGGTTAAATATTTTCCATTAAAATTTCATTGGGGTGATTAAACATTAAAGCCGAGTCTGTTGACATAATGTCAGAACATTATTTTATACCTTTTGATATGATTAATGCAATCTCCATGCAAACCAGTTTATTGCCATATGTAGTATTCTTCTACATGGTTTAACATGAACACATGGTCAAAAATTATTTTCTCAGAAACTGATTTCTTATGAATTTCAATTCAATAAATCTTACCAATGTACTTATGTCTTTTGCTATAGAACTGTATATTCTAATGGTGGGTTCAATTATTGTATATAATGAAATTTGAATTATTGACACAAGGTGTTAGTTTTCTCCTTTGATGTTTTCTGATATTGTATGATCCCTTTAGTCCCAGAAAGAAAGAATAATGACTGTTAATAGCAAATGGCAAATCTTTCTTCATTCCTCTTTCCTTCCTTCTTTCCTTCCTTCCTTTCTCCCGACTTTCTCCATTTCTTTCATTTCCAATTTCCAATTCAAAACCTTACAAAAAATTATAGTAGTTGTTCCTATAATTTTTTGTAAGGTTTTGAATTTTACAATCCCCCCCCCACTCTCTCTTCCCTCCCCCTTACCCCCCCACAGAAGGCAATCTGATCCAATTTTTACATTGTTTCCATGCTATTCAATGATCAAATTTGAACATATTGAGAGTGAAAGAACATATATCCTTGAGGAAGAGATAAAATATTAGAGATAGCAAAATTATGGAGTACATAAGACAGCCTTTTTTTAAAAACTTGAAGGTAATAATCTTTGGTCTTTGCTTAAACTGCACAGTTCTTTCTCTGGATATAGATGGTATTCTCCATAGCAGATCTCTTAAGGACACAGAACTAGTAGGGCTGCAATAAAGGGTGCTACATTTTTATTGCCCTTTGGGTGTAATTCCAAATTTCTCTCCAGAAAGGTTGGACTAGTTCACAGATGAACCAACCATGCATCAGGGTCCCAGATTTCCCACATCCCTTCCAACACTGATCACTGTCCTTTCTGGTCATATTGGTCAATCTGAGAGGTGTAAGGTGGTACCTCAGAGATGCTTTAATTTGCATATCTCTAATCAGTAATGATTTAGAACAATTTTTCATATGACTATGGAAGGCTTTGATTTCCTCATCTACAAATTGCCTTTGCATATCCTTTGACCATTTGTCAATTGGGGAATGATATTTTTTTAAAATTTGATTCAGTTTTCTATATAATTTAGAAACAAATACTTTGTCAGAAACAGTTGTAAAAATTGTTCCAAATTTACTAAAATTTCTTTTGATCTTGGTCGCAGTGAATTTGTTTGTGCAAAAAATTTTAAATTTAATGTAATCAAAATTATCCAGTTTGTTTTTTATGATATTCTTTATTTCTTTCTTGCTCATAAACTGCTCCCCTTTCCATAGATCTGACTGGTAAACAATTCAGTCTTATCTTAGTTAGCTTATAATATTGTCTTTTATGTCTAAATCCTGCACACATTTTGATCTTATCTCAGTATAGAGTGTGAGATGTTGATCTAATCCAAATTTCTACCATACTATCTTCCAATTTTCTCAGCAGCTTTTATTGAAGATTGAGTTTCTATCCCAGAAACCAGATATTATCCCAGACAGCATATTAGTATAATCATTTCTGGCTATCGCTTTTGCACCTAGTCTATTCCATTGATTCATACTCTATTTTTTAGCCAATACTAGACAGTTTTGATACTGATTCTTTTTAATATAATTTTAGATCTGGCAAGGGTAAGCCACCTTATTCTGTACTTTTTACATTAAATCCCTTGTTATTCTTGACTTTTTATGAATTTAGTTACCATTTCTTCTAGCTTATTAACATTTTTTTGAAAGTTTGGTATGGCACTAAATAAGTACTTTAATTTAGGTAGAATCGTCACTTTTATTTCATTAGCTCAGCTACCCATGAGTGGCTGATATTTGCCCAGTTATTTAAATCTGATTTTGTTTTTGTGAGAAATGTTTTGTAATTTTTTTCAAAGTTTCTTAGTCTGCCTTGGTAGATAGACTCCCAAGTATTTTATATTGTCTGAAGTTATTTTAAATGGGATTTCTTTTTCTAGCTCTTGCTACTGTAACTTTCTATTAATATATAGAAAAGCTGAGGATTTATGTGAGTTTATTTTATATCCTGCAACTTTGCTATAGTTGCTAATTGTTTCCCAGTAGTTTTTTAGATAATTTTTTAGGGTTCTATAGGTAGACCATCATGCCATCTGCAAAGAGTGAGAGTTTTATTTCTTCCTTCCCAGTTCTAATTCCTTCAATTTCTTTTTCTTCTCTTCTTTCTGAAGCTAACATTTCTAACACAAAACTGAACAGTAGTGGTGATAATGGGCATCCTTGTTTCACCGCTGATCTTATTGGGAATGCCTCTAGTTTATCCCCATTGCATATGATGCTTGTTTACGGTTTCAGATAGATATGGCTTATCATTCTATGGATCAATCCATTTATTCCTGTGCTCTCTAGTGTTTTTAGTAGGAATGAATGCTGCATTTTGTCAAAAGTTTCTTCAGCACCTTTGAGATAATCATATGATTTCTATTAGGTTTGTTATTGATATAGTCAATTATACTAACAGTTTTCCTAATATTGAACCAATTCTTCATTCCTGGAATACCTCCTGTTTGGTCATGGAGTATTACCCTAGTGATAACTTGCTGTAGTCATTTTGCTAAGATTTTATTTAAGATTTTTACATCCATATTCATTAGGAAAATTTGTCAATAATTTTTTCTCTGATTTAACTCTTTTTGGTTTAGATATCAGCACTATATTGGTGACATAGAAGGAATTAGGCAGAATTCCATCTTTGCCTATTTTTCCAAAGAGTTTATAAAGAATTGGAAGCAATTGTTCCTTAAATGTATGATTGAATTCACTTTTTTTTTTTTTAGTTTTTGCAAGGCAAATGGGGTTAAGTGGCTTGCCCAAGGCCACACAGCTAGGTAATTATTAAGTGTCTGAGACCGGATTTGAACCCAGGTACTCCTGACTCCAAGGCCGGTGCTTTATCCACTATGCCACCTAGCCGCCCCTGAATTCACTTTTGAATCCAATCTGGCCCTGGAGATTTTGGGTTTGTTTTTTTTTTTTTTTTTTCTTTTTCAAGGCAAATGGGGTTAAGTGGCTTGCCCAAGGCCACACAGCTAGGTAAATATTAAGTGTCTGAGATCGGATTTGAACCCAGGTACTCCTGACTCCAGGGCCAGCGCTTTATCCACTGTGCCACCTAGCTGCCCCTGAGATTTTGTCTTAAGGGGTTAATTGATGGCTTGTTGAATTTCTTTTTCTGAGATAGGGTTTTTTAGGTATTTAATTTCCTCTTCATTTAACCCGGGCAACTTATATATTTTTAAATATTCATGCATTTCACTTAGATTATCAAATTTATTGGCATACAGTTGAGCAAAATAATTCTGCATTGTTACTTTAACTTCCTCCTCATTGGTGGTGAGAGCACCTTTCTTTTTCATTTTTGATACTAGTAACTTGATTTTCTTCTTTCTTTTTTTTGATCAAATTAACCAAACGTCTGTCTATTTTATTGGTTTTTCATAAAACCAACTCTTGCTTTTATGTATTAGTTCAATAGTTTTATTGCTTTCAGTTTTATTGATTTCTCCTTTAATTTTTAGAATTCCTAATTTGGTATTTAATCAGGGGTTTTTTAATTTTATTTGTTCTTTCTTTAATTTTGTTGGTTGCTTGCTTACTTCATTGATTTCCTCTTGCAGTATTTTATTCATGTAAGCATTTAAAGTTATAATATATTTCTAACAACTGCCTTGGCTGTATCCCATATGTTTTGGTATGTTGTCTCATTATTGTCATTATTTTGGATGAAATCATTAATTCTATCTATAATTTGTTATTTGATCCACTCATTCTGTAATATGAGGTTACTTAGTTTCCAATTTATTTTAGATCTATCTCTCCATGGCCCTTTATTACATGTGATTTTTTTTTGCATTATGGTCTGAAAAGAAAGTATTCACTATTTCTGCCTTTCTGTTTTTGATTGTGAGGCTTTTATGCCCTAGTACGTGGTCAATTTTTATGTAGGTGTCATGTGGTGCAGAAAAGAAAGTACATTTCTTTCTATCCCCATTCAATTTTCTCCAAAGATCTATTATGTCTATTCTAACATTCTACCTATCTCCTTTACTTCCTTCTTGTTTGTTTTGTGATTAGATTTATATAACTCTGAGAGAGGAGGTTGAGGTCTTCTACCAGTAGCATTTTGCTATCACATCCTGTAACTTATTCAGCTCCTATAAGAATTTGTATGCTATACTGTTTGGTGCATGCATATTTAGTATTGAAATTACTTCAGTGTCTATGGTACTTTTTAGGAGGATATAGTTTCCTTCCTTATCTCTTTTAATTAAATCTATTTTTTCAGCTGCTTTGTCTGACAAGGATTGCTACCCCTTCCATTTTCACTTCAATTAAAGCATAATATATTGTGTTCCAATCTTTTTTTTAGCTTTATATGTATCTCTCTGCTTAAAATGAGTTCCTTGCAAGCAGCATATTGTAGGGTTCTTGTTTTTAATCCACTTTGCTATACACAGGATTTATAGGAGAATTCATCCCATTCATATTTAAAGTTATATTCACTAAGTCTTTATGCCTTTCATGCTATCTTCCCTTTGTGTGCATTTTCCCCCTTTTCTATCTTATCCCTATTTGTCAGTATTTTGCTTCTGAATACCACTTCTCCATATCCACCCCATCCTCTTTCTTTCCCCTTTCCCTTTAGTCCTTGAATACCACTTCTTCATATCCAGCCCCATCCTCTTTCTTTCCCCTTTCCCTTTACTCCTTCTTCCTTCCCTTCCTTTCTTTTTTCAGTTCTTTTTTTCCTTCCCCCTCTCCCTTTCCCTTCTAAATACTCCAAAAAAATTTTTTTATTCATTTTAGGCAATGGAGTAAAGTGACTTACCAATGTCATACAACTAAGAAATTATTAAGTGTCTGAGGTTAGATTTGAATTCAGGTCCTCCTGACTTTGGGGCTGGTGCTCTATCCACTGAGCCACCTAGCTGTCCCTCCTGTCTTAATACTTGAAAGGTAAGATAAGTTTCCAAACTTAACTGTGTGTGTTTGTGTGTGTGTGTGTGTGTGTGTTGATTCTTCTTCGAGTCAAGAGTTATTAGAATCTACCTGGTGGGGATATAGCTAGTTTCATCTTATTAGATAATATTAGATAATAGTTTTTTTCTTCTATCTTTTTAACCTTTTCATGTTTCTCTTGAAGCTCCTGTTTGAAGTCCAAATTTTCTAATCAGCTCTGATCTTTTCATCAGGAAAAGCTTTAAGTCTCCTATTTCATTGAATATCTATCTTTTTCCCCAGAAGTGAAGGCTCAGTTTTGCCAGATAGTAAATTCTTGGCTATATTCCAATCTCCTTTGCTCTTTGAAATATTGCATTCCAAGTCCTTCAATCTCTTAAAGTTGATGCAACCAGATCCTGTGTAATCCTTATTTTGTTTCCTTTGTATTTAAATTGTTACTTTCTGGCTGCCTGCAAGATTTTCTTTTATCTGATTGATCTAGAATTTGGCCACATTTTTCCTTGGTGTTTTCATACTGGGATCCCTTTCAGGGAGGGATTGATATATTCTTTTAATGACTGGTTCCATGAGATCAAGACAATTCTCCTTCATTATATCCTGAAGTATTAAGTCCAGACTTTTGTTCTCCTCAATATTTTCAGGAAGCTCAATGATTCTTAAATTGTCTTTCCTGCATCTATTCTCCTTGTCAGTTGTTTTGCCAATGAGGTATTTTATATTTTCTTCTATTTTGGTTCTTTTTTGTTTTCTTTAACAGATTTTTGTTGTCTCATGAAATCATTAGTTTCTATAGATTCCAATCTTTTTTTTAAGAGAAGAATTTTCTCCATTAATCTTTTGCAAGTCCTTTTCCAATTGGTCAATTCTATTTTTTGAAGGAGTTTTCCATTTGCCCCATTGTGTTTTTGAGAGAATTATTTTCTTTCTGCATTTGTCCAATTGTATTTTCATTTTCTCTTGCAAAGTATTAATTTTCTCTAAGGTTTCTTTTCCCAATGTTCCAATTTATTTTTAAACTACTTCCTGATCTCTTCTAAGAAGTCTTTCTGGGCTAGAGAGCAAATCATATTCTACTCTGAAGTTCTAGTTCTCTCTGAGTTAGAATCCTTTACTTCAAGCTATTTTTCACTGGACTCCCCACCCCACCTCCCCTTTCTGCTGGCTTTTCTTCATTTTCCTAGAATTTTGTGTTGAGGGAGTGACTGGCTCATACACATTTGATGCTGAAATCCCTAGAAGCCTTGCTCACTGGGCTTAGTAACTCTAGTTGGGCTGGCCACTAGGGGGTACAAGGGGTTTTCACTGAAGTGTCTGTGACCTTGATGAGTGGCCCGCTCCCTAGGCCTGGGGGTGTGTGAAGGGGCAGTAGGGCCTTGATTATCCTGGAAAAATGTGGTTTGGGCCCCTTAGACTATATAGTTAATCTCCTTATTCTTCACTCTGAGAGATCTACTGACCACAACTGAGCCTGGTGGGGAGTGGGTGGGGGTTTGGGGCTGTTACTCTGCTTGTTCTGGGAAGAGTCACATTCTCCCACAGGGATGGTGGAGAGGGGACTGAACTGGAAACAGGGGGACTTTACCATAAAAGATGAGGCCTTGTGGGACTGATCTTCCAGACCAGCTGGACTAAGTGGATTGATGTTTACTCACTGTGCTGTAGCTCTCCTTTTTCTGTACTGCAGCTCTCCCTGGAGCTGTGCACACAGCAAACACTTCACAGGTTGTTCACAGGTTTATCCCCTCACCCCACTGCCCCTGTGATGGTCCTCTGATCTCTGGCCTTGGCTTGCCCATGCTCCTTTAAGATAGAGATTATTGCTAGATGTTCTCCTAAATTCTTCTTTGGATTTTGCAGATCCAAATTCATTTTAGAGGCTCGATTCATGTTAGTTCTGAGGGAAAGCCAGGAGAGCTTAGGACAGTTCCTGGCTTCTCTCCACAATCTTGGCTGGAAGTCTATATCTCTTTCTTCCTCCCTCCCTTCCTTCCGCCTTTCTTTCTTTCTTTCTTTCTTTCTTTCTTTCTTTCTTTCTTTCTTTCTTTCTTTCTTTTCTTTCTTTCTTTCTTTCTTTCTTTCTTTCTTTCTTTCTTTCTTTTCTTTCTTTCTTTCTTTCTTTCTTTCTTTCTTTCTTTCTCTCTTTCTCCCTTCCTTCCTTCCTTCCTTCCTTCCTTCCTTCCTTCCTTCCTTCCTTCCTTCCTTCCTTCCTTCCTTCTTTCCTTCCTTTTTCGTCCCTCTTTTCTTCCATTAAAAGTTTTCTTCCAGGTTTTTCTCCATGTTCTTAGTATAAGTATTGCATTTGATTTGGACATCAATGTTATCTGTGCTTTCAAAATCATGAATCCACTTTCTTTTTTTGAACATACATTTCCTGAATGAGATGCCTTAGGCTACATTATATCCATTTGTCTTCCTTGGAAATATGCTAGGGGCTACTTTCTACTCTCTCCATTACCCTATGTTTCATATGCAACTTTTATACTCCTAGGACTACATGGTTCCAAGAATACCAGCTGTAAAACATTGCCTAGAGAACACTGATGTCAAAAACATGGGTTTTTATGTTAAGGAACAGCCTGGAATCATTTAAAATGCTGTGTAATTTCCAATTGCTGTCTTCCTGCTATTTGATTTCTAGGCTCAGCTCATTCTCCATCTGTAGAACATATTCTGGGAATATATACTAATGTTCACAAGTATATTATTATCATTAAGCTGTTCAAGGCCCTATGGTGGATGCTAAAAGAGAGTAAAGAAATGCCCCCTCCTGTCAATTAAAAATGATAATAAGTAACATAAATAGATATAATAACAGAACATTAACGGTATTTCCAAGTGGAGAAACAGTGAAGAATGGAACAGGTTTACTCTAAAGCAAAAAATTCCTCTCCTATTTAAAATGACAATAGTAATTAATGCAATGATGTAAAATGATTTGTTTGGCTGGATGACTTAGTGTGTTAGGGAAGGTACCATTATGGAAACCCTCGCCTTCTCCTCAACTGATATTTGCCACTACTTCAAAACGTATTATCTTATTGTCTTAGGGAGTTATCTGGGCCACTGGGTGGGGGAGAAGATAAAGTGATTTTTCTCAGGACCACAGAGCTGGTATATGTCAACTGAGGGAATTGAACCTAGATCGTTTTTGATTCTGTGTACCTTGCCTCTTATTGAATCATATTTTTTTTCATATTTTCTTAAACTAATAAGAAATCGGGTGACATATTGAATATAATGTTGGTACTAGAATCAGAAAGCTCAAAGTTCAAATAATGTTTCAGAGACTTATTCAATGAATAATCCTCGGAGAGACTCAATGTCTGTCAGATTCAGTGTTCTCATTTGGAAAATGGGAATCTGGCACTTATAGGACACCTAGGTGGCACAATAGATAGAGCACTGGATTTGTAGTCAGGAAGAACTAAATGAATGCCTGACTTCCTACAATTACTCCAAGCTGTGTGACCTGGACAAACCACTTCACCCTGCTTGCCTCACTTTCTTTATCAGCAAAAAGAACAGGACAAAGAAATGACAAACCACTCCACTGGTTTGCTAAGAAAACCCCAAATGGAATCACAGGTAGACATGACTGAACAGCATCAACAAGCAATAGCAACACCTATCTCAGGACTGTTGCAAGATAATAAAGTGTTTTGAAAACATATATACACTATATAAACATTAGTTATTTTTATTATTATTGATTTTCTATAATGAAATTGGGAAGTGAGTTGATTTCTGGGAGTGCAAAACATTTTGCAGATTTAATTTTACAAATTGTCATGCCATAATTGAGATGTCTAAGACATTCTTATGTAACTTTAATAGTATTGTAAAGTCTCTAGTTTAAAATCCTGAAATAATCTCTAGTGAGAATAGTGTGTGCTATCCTAAAATGGACACTGGATTAGGTTTCAAATTCTATCTTTGTTGTTTCCTGGCTATTTGGTCTTAGGACAAGTCAACTCCCTTCTCTGAAGTATGGTAGTAACAATGCTTGTGTCAGCTCATAAATTTAACAAGATTAACAAAAATACCTTGCAACCTTATATAAAGATTCCAGTTTATTTAAGTGTTAGAGAATTTGATTGATAACATGGGATGCTTTTCTTCATTTGTATCTACCTAGTACATGAATACAATCTCAAGTTTTGTTAGCGGTTCGAGGAAAGAATGTGCAGATAACAAGCCAAATAACCAACTTTTACTCCCCCCTCCCCAATCAGTTTAATTCCTTTGATAAACTTTGGGTCCCTGTCTGGTAGGTCTTGGGACTCAGAAAGACAGGAATTCACATTCTATCTCAAATTGTTACTAACAATGTGATCCTGCTCAAATCATTAAAACTTTTTAGGACTCAATTTATTTGACTATGCAATAGGGATTTTAAAAATACCCTTAACACGCTTACAGGATTGTGAAGATTGAAGGAGAGAATGTACATATAAACTTTGAAAGACACTGTATAAAATATCAATTATTATTGCTGTTCAGTTTTAATTCTGAATTGCTCCCTATTTCCTTGGTATTTCTTTGACTTCAATATTAAAAAGAAATTATCTAAATTAAATGAATGATGTCCATTTACAAATGATATGAGCTCATCTGCAAATTGAGAACAAGGAAAACTTCCTGAATTCAAGAAGTAAAATTACATGATTTTATCCCTTCTAGATCTGTTTTCTGTCAATAAAAATTTGGAAATAGTAGATTTCTCTTTTGGGGTTAGATGTAATGAAAGACAAAGATTCATTTTAGAAATGCAGAAATTTTCTCTTGTCTTGAGTGTATTCATGACAATGTTATATTCTCCAGTTCCTTCTGGAAGGATTTTCTATAGTATTGTGTTAAACATTAATTATAACATCCACTGCTTATATTGGTATAGCATTTCAATGGCCACCAAAAATATTGGAAGATCTCCTAAATGTTTCCTTTACATATTTCTGAAAAAAATTGCCTTGTATATTTTGTTATGAACAACATAAAGGAGTTATTTCATGAATTCTCTTTTGACAATTCATTTTCCAAATATATTTTTGCATATACCTAACCTATACATATCTTTAGTACAAATGATGACTCATATTATCTAGACTAGAAGGGCCAAACATGGGGCTTATGGAGCAACCACAATGTTCCCTATTCTCACTCTGAGTGCTGAGAACCAGATAAAAAAATATAATTGGCAAATATTGAGCAAAACAAATAAAAATACAGTAAAACATGATGTTAATTTGTACTTTTCTATATCAATATTCAGCCATAAAATATCTTTATAAAGTTGATTCATTTCCTTTGTATTTGAGTTTGACATCATTGATCTGGACTATTTTTAATACAATATAAAAGGTGAAAATAAAAGAGAACATGGATGTAAAACCTTTGGGCAAGCCAGTACTCTCGGCAGATCTCAAAGTCTAAAAATTACAGATAAAGTTCAAAGCTGCACTGGCCAAGGGGGCTCTCTCACAATGGGATTTTTTATATCAATGAAATCATGGGTTTAGTCTTTATCATTGATTATAAACTTTATATTTAATACATTCGCTTCCTCATTTAATATCTACCTTGGGTAGAAGGTTGAATTATATTATCTATAGAGATAACTTCTACCTGAGGGAATCAGAAACCTATGATACTGTCACCTTGTTACTTTTCCTATGAAAACTCTAAGCCTGCTGTTTAAGATCAACTCCAATATCACCTCCTCAAGGATGGCTTCAAATCTTGCTATAGAAAGTAGCTTTATGACTGGGGCAAGTCATTTTATTTCTTTCGACCTTTGACGAAAATAACAAAAGCACCTGTCTCCCAGGGTCATTGTGGGGATTAAAGGAGACAGTATATGTAATGTGTTTTAGAGATTTTAGTGTATATAAAGGTTAATTATTAGTATTATTATTACTACTGTCTTTTGTAGTCTCATAAATTTAGTGTGTTCTATTTACATGATGCTTATTCTTTCTTTTTTGCTAAGTAGATCTCTGTAACTGATCCCCCCCTTAAAAATGTTCTTTTAGTGCAGTGATCATACAAATGCAGCTTTAGTATCCTGCAGAATAAGGGTTTTACAGAGGGTAATAACAAATGCAAAATATAGAGAATATATCAGTATAATTTCAAATATCAGAATTGGAATTTTTCTGCTTATAGGATTCATGTTTTAAAGGATCTAAATTGTACTTTAATACAATGAATCCATCATCTCTTCCATAAGAATATTCCTTCCCCTGGTCTTGTCTGCAGTCCATGAAATAAAGAGACATAAATTACAGTAATATAACTTAATGTCCCAAATCTGAATATCTCCAATTTTCTAAATATACCTGAAGTAGCTTCTGTGTTGGTGGTATAAATTCAGTTTGGGACCTAGTCATCCATCTATTTGAGAAGAATATGTTGAAACAATGATTGTTTCCCAAAATTCTGTATGGTTTTGAAATGATTGTAATTTATTGGATGGTCTAAATGTGTGAACTTCTCCAAGATAGATTAGTAATTTGTATTTGTTGACCTTTTTTCAAACAATGATTTAAAATAAACATAAACATATTATATATAAAATACGTATATTTATTGAAAAACTATTTTTGAAAAAGTCATATATGTGAAAAAGTGTATTATGTAGAGCAATTAAATCAATTTAATAAATTTGTCAATCTCAATAAGCATGATAAAAAACAGATATACCTAGTCAGAGGTTCTATACTGTATTTATTCAATTGTTTCAGTCATGTCTGACTCTTTGTGACCCCATTTAGGGAAACTAGGAAGTGCAGTGGACAGAGCACCCATCCAGGAATCAGGGGGACCTGCATTCAAATTTGGCCTCAAACACTTGACTATTACTAGCTGTGTGACCTTGAGCAAGTCACTTAACTCTGATTGACTTTTATCTAGTGGCCTCTCTATTTGTCCTGATGGCTCTGGAGGATCAAGTGAGGCTGGTGACTTAGCACAGCCCCCACCCCCACACTCAAATTCAATTCACGTGCTCATCATGGCATCACAGCCTGATGTCATGGTCTTCTTTGAGAATGAAGGACAAACACCAACATCATCATCTTGGCAAAACTACTAGAATGGTTTGCTTTTTCCTTCTGCAACTCATTTTACAGATGTGGATGGAACAGGAAGCAGAGAGGGTTAAGGTACTTGTCTAAAGTCACAGTTTGTAAGTGTCTGAGATCAGTTTTCAACTCGGGAAGATGAAATTTCCTGACTCCAGGCACAGTGCTGTTTGCAATGTACTACAAGTAAACAATATTTTTTCTTTTTTTATTCTAAAAATTATAATTAAAGTGAAAAGGAGAAAAAGTTAAAGGAATTGCAATATCAAAGCAAAAAAGCTGAAATTTATGACATAATATTTCTTAAATTATAAGGACGATGATCAGTTCTTTTCTGACCTTTGTAGAATGAATCATAGATAAGATTTTTAATTATAAGAGCTGTGATGTTTAGTTATAGATCACTCAGAAAAACAGATGCTACTTTTTGAAGTTATTAGCAAGAAAATAACAATTAATTATTGTAGTAAGGGAGAGTCAGTAATTCAGATACTTGGACACTGTGTGCTTTGTGTTTTTACATATGTGTATTAGTAGCAAATTATGGTCTTTATAGAAATAATTATTAAAAATTCAAAGTTGTGGTAAAGTAAATAATATGTTTCTTGGTTAAGAAAAAGAAATTCAAACAAAATATTCTTTATCTCTAATTAGAGATACAGCCAGTTATTCTGAAATTGGGGAAGAATTCCTGTGAATATTGGTGATGATGGTGGTGATCCTCAGGTCTTCAGGTGGTAGATTTCAGGACTGACTGTTGCTATGCCTAGTTGAGGGAGAAGAGAAAGACATTATGGGAAATGAAGAGGTTAAAGATCTGAGAAGCCAAATGAATGGGTAGAAAAGATCATGAGCCAGTCAGTTGAATTTGTAGAAAAAGGCTATGAGCAAACCCTATTGGAGAAGAAACCTAGGCCCCTGGAGGACTTTGGATGATAATGACCTTTATTTGAGTTCAGGAGAACTGGATCTTAAAGCCTATTTGATTATGGAATGCTACTGGCATAAGGAGAGTTTAAAAGTACTATTGGATAGAAAGGAATATGACAACTCTTCATTCTAACACAATATAGTCGGGTCCTGAATGAGGAGACAAGAAACAACCAGTACGGGAGAGAATGTGTAGAGATGTTGTCTGTCCCAAAAGAAAGATCTCAGTGATCACGAGAAAAAAAGACTGTAAGGAGAAAAGATTGTTAAAAAATACGGAGGGCTACAGAAAATAGTAAGGACTTAAGGATGCTGGACATAGAATCTGGAAGACCTGGTTTCAAATCCTATCTTAGATACTATGTAACCTTGATCATGTACCTCAAATACTTTATCAGTATCCTTTTTTATTGGTAAAATGAAGGCTTGATGGCTTCTATGGTCTCTTCTACCCCCCCTTTTTTTTTGCTTTTTGCAAGGCTATGCAGTTAAGTGACTTACCCAAGGTCACACAGCTAGGTAATTATTAAGTGTCTGAGGTCAGCTTTGAACTCAAGTCCTCTTGACTCCAGTGCTAATGCTCTATCCACTGTACCACCTAGCTACCCCTCTAAGATCTCTTCTAACTCTCAAGGAAATCACAGGTTTAGATCTTATTCTAGCCTATAGGTTTTTCTTACCTACCTTACATTTTTTAATCCTGCTCTGTACTTATGATCCTATAACTATGGAAGTTTAGGGTTAAGTTTATCATGAAGTGGGTAGGTGGGGAGAGAATTGGTTGGTGAGTTTTTTCAACCTACTGCTGTTTGATTGATTCCAGGTATTCATCAAGCTAGATTTTGCAGTGAAAACATTGTGTTCCATGAAGAAGGCAAGCTTCTTAGGGAAGTACTTGAGCCTCAAAAAACTGCAAATTGAGTCAAAGTTCTGACCATTCAGGGCAAGTCCTAGCAGTTCTCAGTTATGTATGACATTGTGCCAATTGTTCCAGTCCCCCAATATTATGAGGAATGTCAGTGATATTGATAAATTATTGGAAAATTCATATAGACAAAACAAAATAAATAAAATAATTGGGAATGAGTGAAAACATGCATTTTTTCACCCAAAATAGAATATATAGATTCTAAGTCACCCATTCAAGTTAGTTCTGGTACTGCAATTGGATAATGAATGAGCATCCCAAAATTGATCAGAAGGAATAGAACAGTCTAGATTCCTTTTAGAAAAATTAGAAAGAGGTTTTAAGGAACATCAGTTGTTACTTGACATCAAAAACATCTTTTACACAATTCTCTTGTAGATGGTTTGACTGAGATACTTAGAACACTTTAATCTCCAAAGGCTCAAGGATGGAAGTAGAACAAAGAGCAATGGGAAAATATGATTAAGGACTGTAGGTGGAACATAACATATTTCCAGTAATGATATCTGCAATTAAAAATAGCTAGTGGGGTGGCTAGGTGGCACAGTGGATAGAGCACCGGCCCTGGAGTCAGGAGTACCTGAGTTCAAATCTGACCTCAGACACTTAATAATGACCTAGCTGTGTGGCCTTGGCAAGCCACTTAACTCCATTGCCTTGCAAAAAAAAAAAAAGCAAAACCCCTAAAAAATAGATAGAATTGTCCTTCTACTTCAAGGATTACTATCTTAATTTAGCCTTGCAATAACCCTAATGAGATATATTCTCTTCTATTTCTCCCTCATTGGTATAGATGAAAAAGCTAAGATGGGCAGAAGTTAAGTGACTTGCCCAGGGTCATATGGCTAATAAGTGTCATAGGCCAGACTCTTGACTTACATCTTCCAAAACGTTTTGATCAAATTTTCTAAGGTTCTGAACTTGGTCAAAAGACTGAAAAAGGATAATATCTTGAATGATATCGTGATGCCGTTAGAATGCAGAGCAAACAAACAAGGATCTTTACCATGTAATCTAGATCCTTTTTGCAGAAAACAGAGGAAGTTCTGGATAATAGTTTCCAAGTTGAAGCAACATTGGTGCATTCCTATAGGTACCAGGAAAGGGAATAGCCACATTGCTGATCTCACAGGACTATTATTGTCTTAAGATATATTTTTCAAAAATATCATTTTATGGAGTGGTTTGTAATTTAGTAACATGAAGAGACTATTTCTGAATGCCTTTCAAACATCTCTAATGTTTATTTAGTTTCATTTTTCAAAGTTTGTGAAATAATAGAACCTAATTAAAAAAAGACTTCATGTTTTCCCACTCTGGTTTTGTTGGACCTGGAAAAGTATTTGATCACAGGTTGGGAGACAGTAGCACTTTAAGGAAGCACATGGAATGGTCCATAACAAAAACTCTGCAATTTAATTTTATTATCCCTTATGTAAGTACATAATTTGCAAAATATTACCTTTCAAGGTTAAAATCGTCTATCTTCCTATCATTGCAATCTTAGTCATGAATAGTTAACATTGGTTGAAAGTATAGGTAGCAGAAGACCGCAGAAGCAGGCTTTACAGCACCTAAGCTTTATCATTAAGGAGCTTAAACCAATAAGTAGTAGATGGCAATGGTAGAGCTGCCACGTTCCTAGTGGTTTTTTAGTAATGCAGTGTAGGAAAATGTGTGTCAAATTTGTAATCAAAGGAATATGGCCTGCAACTGGCTCTGTTTACCACTACTGTAAAACTGAGCAAGTTATTCCACATCTCTGTAAAATGAGGATGGCATTCGTGGTAATCTCTAGGAGTCTTCCACTTAAAAAAAACATACATGAGCCTAAGATGTAGTGAATCTATTTTTATTCATGTTTTACACTCATTATTATTTTCAAAGAGGGCAATGGCCTAGGAAAGAATAAAGGAGAAAGATGAGTGTTAATTATTCTAGGGAAGTTAAAAATGTGGGATTTGGAACAAAGTGGGGGAGGAGATAGATGAAAGGATAGAATTGAAGCAAAAAATACAGTGACAAGGAAAAAAGAGTGATTGGCAAGATAAAAGAGGTTATGAATTGGCTATTATTTCATTGGCTGTCTAAGGATGCATAAGTACCAGGAACTTGAGATTGAAAACTAAGTACAGGAATTTTTATAGTATAGAAAGTATTTGTTTCCTGGATAATACCACAGAGGAACTATCCAGAAGTTGATACTACCTTGGAGTCTTATACTTTTGCTTGGATTCAATGCGGTGAAAAGATTCAGGTAAGGACCTTTGTCTCAGATGCCAGCCTTTGTCTATTATCTGTCTTTTTGCCATCTGGATTAAGCCAGTTGAATTGCTTATTTAGAGTGAGACTATTAAAGGAGAAAGACTATCTAGTATTTCAGTATTTCATGAATCTCATAATTACACACAAGAGCTTAGCTGAGTGGGGTTAGCCAGAAAGTCTCTTAGGTCTTAGTTTTTTGGTTTTGTTTTGTTTTGTTTTTTTAGGTTTTTGCAAGGTAAATGGAGTTAACTGACTTGCCCAAGGCCACACAGCTAGGTAATTATTAAGTGTCTGAGACTGGATTTGAACCCAGGTACTCCTGACTTCAGGGCCGGTGCTCTATCCACTGCACCACCTAGCCACTCCTGGGGTCTTAGTTTTTGAAGATGGAGTAAAGGAATAGAGAAGTGGAGTTGGAGGTCACATCACATTAGAAACCATTATCTCCAACTCAGTGACCACAGAGAAATTACTCTCTGAAAAAGGCAAATGTGCCTCCACATAGATTAGAGTCATGATATCAAAATCCCAGTGACGTGATTTTAACCAGCTAAATTTTCAGAAGCTGGAATGAGTCTGCTGGCAATCTACACCTCACCATTTTAATCCCTTAGTAGGGATTTATGTCTTTGCATGCTGAAAACACCCAGAATATTACTGTTGGTATTTGTTTCACTTTAAGTTTGAATTTTTTTTTCTTTTTTGAAATTTTTATTTGTGTTCTTTGAAGTTGACTTTGTCATTTCTTGCTTTCCTACATCTGCAACTTGAATAACTTCACAAGGTAAAAGAAAAAATAAAGGAAAGAAAAAGGGAAAAAAATTGCTAGGCAAAACTAATTAACCAGAGAATGTATTGGACTGAGAATATACTCAAATTTAAAGTGATGATTCTTAATTTGGGTATATCAATCTTTTCTCTAAGTTTTTTTTGGGGAGACAGAGGTGGCAGTAGAGGTTACAGGTGGTCTGCAAGGTCACATAGCTAATAATTGTCTGAGGATGACTTTGAACTCAGATCCCCTTGACTCCAGGGTCAAGGGCAGAGCTATATCCACTGCACCATCTAGCTAATAATGTTGTTCTTCTAAGGTACTGATATACATTCTGATGATTTAATGTACAAGAAACTATTTTTACAACCTGTGACATCACAGATCTTTTATGATCTTAAGTGGTAACCCTTAAGTGGTAACCTTTCCTTAACCACAATAATGTTTTTATCAATTTTCCCCACAAAAACAAAAAGAAAATAAATGCAAATGTTGTGAGATCATGTTTGTAAATACATAAAGGAAATATGAGTGTTCTATGAAGAATATCTTCATGTTTAATTCTAAGATATGCACCACATGCATAAAACACACACATGTCATACACATATATGACAGGTCTTTTGAATCTAAATTTCAAGGAAATTCAAGCAAAGTAAATGGTAAAATGCAATAGGTGATCACATTAAAAAAAGAAACTAATTCTTTTCAGGGAATTTAAATCAAACCAGAAATATTTGAATGAAAAACAAAAAACAAAGACAAACCGTGAACTTTAGTCCCTATAATTATTGCATATGATCACTATTTCTTGTCTTCTACCAACAATTTCACCCCTTTAATATGTTTTTTTCATACCTAACATCAAATTCTAGCATTCTTTGGACATAATTTCTATTGGTCAATGCAATAAGGTACTTTTTTATCCTCTGCTACAAGACATTGCTTTATCTTTATAGTCTGTTTTATGAAATTCAGCAACACCATTATGAGATCATTTCTTTTTTCATCAGTATAACATTCCCAAACTTTAATTTTTAAAAATGAATCAAGTTAAGATTTGTAGGCTTTATTGCTGTATAGATTGAGTTCTCTGCCCTTGTCAAACCTGATCAGAAATATATTCAATTCTGGTAGTCACAATTTAGGAAGAAGAGCAATAAGCTAGGGATTTCCACATCTTAGCTATCTACAAATGTTCAAGGGGTGGGCAAATAGAAGATAAACATAGACTTATTTAATGATTGCTGTGGTCAGAATGGGGAGCAATGAATTTAAACTGCAAAGAAGCAAATTTGATTTCTAAAAAAAGGGAAAAAAAGATTTCCTAAGAATTCAAACTTTCCCACAATAGAGTATACCTATTGTGATGTAGTGGTTTCTCTGCCATTGAAGCTTTTAAGCAAAGTATACTTGGTTATTTGTTGGGTGCTTTATTTAAATTGTCCATATCAGAATGAACATAATTAATAGACCCCCAAATTGCTGGTGGTATTTTTATTCTGATAAGATGCCTGCATAAATAGGTAGAATAGGTAAATAGATAGAACCCACTGACCATTTTTAATTAATTTTGATCTTCACTAATCCTCATTTTGCTTTGAAGTTATGAAGTTTCTAAATCTATGTTGAGTTAATTGAATTGAACTTGTCTAGTACTTCAGTACATTTTTTGTTTTTTCATCCTCTGCAAGAGAATTCAGGACATGAATATCAGTAATTTTGCTTGGAAACATGAGCCCTGAAAGACGGCATATCCAAAATCTTAATTTCTCAACTTATTTCTATGTCAATGATGGATAATAAATCAGGAAAACCATTCAGTAGAGTTCCACTGTCTTCATTTATGCTTTTACAAATATATTTCATTATGAAGAAAAATACAATTAAAATTTCATTTAGTGGACACTATGATTACTTTGGAGGAATTTACAACATCATAATAGAAATAACAGTTTGGAATTGAATTTGTAATTAGGAAATATTAACAAATTTTTTATTGAATCTTTGACAAAAATGAAAAAAACAACTAGTTACGTGGGACAAATAAGTAATAAGTAGAAATATGAAAAAAAGAGAGTGAAGATCAGCTTTCAAAATATTATGCAGTTTTAAACGAAAGGATGAAATACACTTTTGATGTATTTTCTTCACAGGATAAATTTGGGACATAGATATATTGAGAGCTTTCATTTGAAGTGAAGCGAACTGAAAAACATAGATGAAATTTCAGAATATTGGATCTTTTTCTTCAAGATCTAATGCACTATATAGAAATGTCATTCTACTCTTATTGCACCTTACTCCTCTCCTTCAATTGATCTTAACTCAGCACCCTTGGTCTCCTCTAAACTTTTCATTGTCAGCTTGCCACATGGAATGATCTTCCTCATTTCTATCTCCATGTTCCTTTGGTTTTCTCCAGGTCTCAGTTTATGTACCATCTTCTAAAAGAATCTTTTTCTAATTCTTCTTAGTCTTTGTGCTTTCTTTATGATCTATCCTCTATATATAACATATATATCATATTAAGACTTTCTGCTTTCAGACTTATTCCCTCACCATTAGACTGAGTTCCTTCAAAAAATCAACTGTTTAGTTGTTTTGTTGCTTTTTATTTGTATTGCCAGAATGAAGGACTTATACCTGGCTCAAGTAGGCACTCAATAAATGACATATCTCATTTTTTAAATAATGTTTTGATTTTTTTCCTCAATGACATTTAATTTTTTTAACTTTTACCTTTACTTTTCCCCCTTCCTTGAAAAGGCAAACATTTTGATATAGAATAGATTATATTTTTGCAGTTGTGCAAGATATATTATTCATGTAGCAAAAGAGAACACAGGCCAAAAGGAAATCATAAGCAAAATAAAGTTTAAAAGAATCAACATTCAGACTCCATCATTTCTTTCTTTGAAGGTGGATAGAAATTTCCATCATAAGTATTTATCATTGAATGACCATATATGAACATCTTCTAGCTGTTTCCTGAACAAGAAACATGTATTTTACTACCAGGATTACTAGAAGGGAAACCAGTTGGAAAAAATAAAATATTGTTAAATTGATGTGGCAATAGATATGTTCCCTATTCTCTTGAAGTATCAACATTTAGGTGGGATTGTTAAATGAGTATGTAAAAGATTTCATACATAAGATATACAATTTTGTATTTTAAGAAGAGTAGACTGCCACACAGCTATGCTATATTTCACCAAGGATCTTGATTTCATGAACCTCCAGAACCCTAATTCAAAATTTTATATGTCATATTTTTTACAATTTTCATCTGTTGCTATACTGACTTTTTGTTTTAAAAAAGGTTTCTAGAATTTTTTCCAACTCAAATATTATTTTATCTGCCAAACAAAATTATATTCACTTCAGTATTTTATATCAAACTTCTTGTTTTGTAATTCAAAAGCTTTTAAAGACAGTTTTAGAGAGGAGCCTTTTACATTTCATTTATAAAAGAAAAAAGAGTAAGCATGATATGTTGCATAGAATGGGGAACTTTTCATAAAAAAACCTAGATTCAAATCTGGCTTCTTCCAATATCTTTATAATTCTGGGAAAGTAATTTAATGTTTGTATGTCTTGGACAACTTCTGAGGATACATTTACTAAGTCATAGATGGACGGTGATTAGTCTCCGTAGAGAAACTTATGATAATAATTTTCTTTGCTGACAGAATCACAGACACTTTGAGGATTCTTGAGTGAAAGGAAATATTGGAATACAAATAGATGTGATTATAAGATGTTTCATGTGAGAGTAGAAGCATATTCATTCATCTTATCAGGGACAGGTACAATTCATCATTCAACAAACTCTAATATATTAGGTTGTAAAGCTTCCATGACAAAAACAATGAATGATATAATGCCTGACCTCAAGGATGAAACATCTTTTGCAGAAAAGAATACACACATGAATATGCACCAATTGAATACAAGGTCAGTTCAGTTCAGGCAAAAAGCACTAATAGTTGGTAGTGAAGATGGAAATTAGTAAAGGCTCCATGTTTCAAAGAAAATATGTCTTAGTAATTGTAATGACACCATTTTTTAGCCATTCCATACTGATAATCTTAAAGTGAACATTTCTTTGTTTCTGTTTCAAAACTCATGACATTAAATCTATATTTCATAAATAAGAAAGATGCCTTTTTATTTAATTGGCTAAGATTCCATTGAAAAGCCTGGTGAAAGCATTAGAAAATCCCTTCGTAACCTAGGTGTTTGGGTTTAAGTCTTGCATTTCAAACTAGTCAAGTCACAGAATGTCTTTGTACTACTTGGGTGATTGTGGGTAAAATAATTAATTGTAATTTATGGAGAAAGTGATAACCTCTTCTTGATAAGAGTGGATTTTTCTCACTTGTTAGGTTCCCTATACTGATGGAAATCATTGTTCTAGTCCCAACTTGAGCCAGAAATTAGTATATTCAGTGTCAAAATGATTATAAATGAAATAACTTTAATTGTCTTGACAATCTTTGTTGTATTGCATGGTGTCACTTGTACTTGATGTAGTGTGATATGACTGAAACTTCATGTAACTTTCATGAATAATGTGATACCTAAAGAGTTTCAAATCTAATTTATATATTTAGTTTTAAAGCTTGTTTCATACCTTCATAATGAGTAGTCTCTCATCTTATTTAAAATGTCTTTTCATACCCTACTACCTTAGTTCATGTGTTCATCTCCCTTTGAGTATTGCTTCTTCCTAATAATTTACCTTCCTGCCTCAAATCCTACATCAATCCAGTTCATCTTCCACTCATCCATCAAACTGACTGTATTGAAGTGCAGATTTGACCATGACTATTCAGTCAACTTCAGGATTTATCTGTTGTCTCCAGGATAAAAGAAAAACTCTTCCATTTCACTTTTAAAGTTATATGTAACATGTTGCCAACCTATATGCCTAGTACCATTGAACATTAGTCCTCTCCCATAACTAGGCATAGTCAATCTAGGCTTAACTCTGTTTCTTCCACAGTCATTATCTTTGACTTTTATTCTGCTCATCTCCCATGCCTGATAAAACACATTGCTTACAAACACATTGCTTGATGGAAAGGGTTGAGAGATAATTTATGTATTTGTTATACTTTATATAATATTCAGAATTCAATTATCTCAAGCATATAAAGTTATGAAGGGTTTAAATGAATTAAAAGAATTAGATCAGAGTTGATAAAAAGTGATTCTTATATATAAAGTAGATATATCTATAATATTTATAATATAATAATTATATATAGTTTATATAATTATTAGTCCATATCTATAATATATAGTCTATATATAATATAATTAATAATATAATATAATGTAATGTAATATAATATAATGTAATGTAATATAATATAATAATATAATATAATATTAAGATCAGAGAGCTGTTACGAAGTGATTTTATATGTACAAAAATATATATTAACTATTAATCTATATTTTTAACATTTGACCAATTCTGCTATTATTTCTTTTATTGAAATTTTGCATCTCTTTTTTTCTTTCACTTGACCAATTCTGTTTTTAAGGAATTAAGTCTACCCACTTTTGCAGACCTGTATTTTAATGAAGATTTTAATTTTCATTTCATTATTTTCTGCATTGCTCTCATTTCTTTTCCAGTTTGTTTCCTATTAGGTTTTTTTGATTTTAAAAATCTTGTCTTTTTCTTCGTTATATTTTTCTTTATCTCTTAGAATTCTTTTTTGGCCTTGTGAACAATCTGCAATTTTTCTGAAATACAGTCTATAGATGTTTCAAGTCATGACTTCTGAATTTGAATCTTGATTTTCCCTAATCACATAATAGCATCTATGATTGGGATCTTTCTTGTTTTCTTACTTGCTCAATTTTTCAGCCCATTTTTTTCACTTTGAACAATTTTTTAGAGTTGGGCTATGCTCATATTTGGGGGGACAAGATATCACTGTCCCAAACCTTACGAATTTTCACTGTTTTGTCTTCAAAACTTGTTCTGGAGGGTCTATAATTATATACCACCTTCCAAGGTGGTATAAACCAGGGAGAGATGAGTTCACTGCTCTTCTGATCTGAATTATGATTCTTTTTCAAGAAGGACCCTGTTCCCTTGAGACTTCAAGTGATTCTGCTCTTCCTGCCTTGGAACTGTAACATTGCCACTGCAATTGCAACCATGCAGTTTCCAAATGGTGCTCAGCCTTGTGTCTGATCCTAGACTCAGTTATGCCCACATTGTCTACACAGATATCTCCAGTAATTTTTTCTGATCAACTATCCAATTTCCTTACTTTTTACTGCTATTGATGCTGTGCCACTGTTGCTTACAAGCGCCACAACTGGTATAGCTAATTTGCTGTGTTTTGTGTCTACCCACTGTTCCAGACCTGTCTTTCTGACCTCCAAAGCTGCAAAAAAACCTCACCCTGACTTTTTCTTGACTATGTTGCTCCAGAATGCTAATTGACATCTTATTCAAAATTATTCCTAGGGAAATACTGGAAGAATTTTATCCACCACTTATTCACTCCCCTCTCCTTTTTAGTTTCAGTTCAAACATAGGGTTCTCTAAATAAAAATCTAGAATAATATCTCACATAGCCTGTTGTGGCTTGCTTCCTTGGGGCCCACAGCGGTGACCAGGAGGGGAGCTGAGAATAAGGAGTCAAGCCACTACTGCCTTATGCCTCCAGCTCAATTTTATTATTGCTTAGCTATTACATATATACTGTTAGGTCTTCCGGGGTAGAACAAAGAATAATGAGGGAATGGTTAGGGGGTGCAAGCGATGTGTATATGCAGCTTCTTGCATTACAGGGCAGGAGGGTACGTTAGGGAGGAGAGGATAAGGTACGGCTGTGTCTAGTGCCCTTGGACCGTGGGGCGGAATGTCCAGCTCCCAAGGACTCCGGCTCCCAAGGACTCCGGCTCACCTTATCTCTCAGGGCGGCAAGCCAGCTCCTGAGAATGTCCAGGTGGCGGTTTACTTGGAGATGATTTGTGTCATGGCTGTTAGAATAGCCTGTGTACCCACAATAGCCAAAACAACTTATGTTTTTAAAATCGACTTTCCTCATATCAACCTTATGATATATACAGTTCAATATAATTTTCCTATTTCATGGTTATGAAAATTGTAACTTTAAGGATAATTATTTTATCCACAGTCACCCAAGTAGTAAGTGTTCAAAGCAAGATTCAAAAAAGGGTCTTCTAAATCCATGTCTAGTCTCTTATCCACTAATTCGTGTTGTTTCTGTAGAAGCTGACTTTTAGATCTGAGAGGAGTCTTGTTTGGGGGATATAGCTTTCATGGCCTAAAATTCCCTTAATTCTGTAGAGTTTGTCACTAACTCTGAAGTATCATAAAATAACACACATTGCAAGAAACCTTAGGAGTCATGTGGATCAACATTTTTAAATGTAAATGTAGGCTAATACTGATGTGAGGAAGTGATGCTTCAAAGGATTCCATAACTGGTTGGTTGCAGAACAAACAATAGATACCATTTTATAAACTCCATTGCTTTCTTGTATTACAACACCAACAGAAACAAGACATTTTCCAAATAAGGAATGCAACTCAACACGAAGGATAAGGTTTGTCTGGAAAAATCAATTACATCTTCAGCATCTTCCTTTCAGACAAGTGATGGTTTCTTTTGATTTGATTTTAGTTGTTTCTGATGCTGTTTTTAAGATATTTTATCTAATTAAACATGCTATAGCAATAGCAAGGTTGTTTTTTTTTTTTTAGGTTTTTGCAAGACAATGGGGTTAAGTGACTTGCCCAAGGCTACACAGCTAGGTAATTGTTAAGTGTCTGAGGGCAGATTTGGACTCAGGTACTCCTGACTCCAGGGCCGGTGCTCCATCCACTTCGCCACCTAGCTGCCCCAACAATAGCAAGTTTAAAAGTTGTACAAGCTACAATTTAAGTTATAGACTTTTAAATTTTTATAAAATTTTGTCTCGACAAGCTTGCAAGGTAGATGTTGCAAATATTATTAGCCTGATTTTATTTTGAGTCTAGATATAGAATTATGATGATAAATATTTGATAACTGATTCTCCAACTAAACACAAGAAAATATGCTCTTTATACACTTTTAAGTTGCCTTTGAATATTAACTTTTTTTTTTACCAGTTTCTTCAGTCAAAATAATTGTCAAAGAATAAAGCTTCATTTTGTATCACTTGGCAATTTCTGAGGTATAAATGTCCATACTGAAAACTGAACAATTGATTTATTTGATCTGACATCAGCAGACTCTTGCTCATAAGGTGAAGTGACTTTTCTGCAGTCAGTTAACTATTAGAGGTGAAATTTAAACCAAATTTTTGTTGGCAGCATCTACAATTAGGACTCTTTTATCATGCTATCAGCAACTGGAAATTAAGAAAGTCAAAATATGTGACATTATATACATGTAACCTTGTTCAAGGCAGTATATGAGGGTTCAAGTGACATGCATCTAGAGAACTGTTGACCATGGAATTTCAGAAAGATCAAATTTTAGTCAAAGCCTAGATAATTGGTGCTTTGAGCACCATTCATATTGCCTGCAACATATTGCTCCATTAGCATATAGGTGAATACCAGTCTTATTATGTAACCACTTAGTTAAATAGTTCCTTAATTGACTATTTCCATTTTTCTTTAATTTTGCATATAAATTAAAATCTGAACATATGTAGATCAGTAGAAATCATAATGGATTTGCTCTCAAGGGACTTGGATCTGCTCTTATCTATGAGACTTAGGAAAAAAGTCCCTTAACTTTCCCAGACCTCAAATTTGTCATCTGGGAAATGTGAAGATTGAACAGGATGATCTTAGGGTTTTTCAACAGTGAGGTGACAAACATAATTTCAAAACTCTTTGAGATGGCTAGGTGGTACAGTGGATAGAGCACCGGTCCTGGAGTCAGGAATACCTGAGTTCAAATGCAGCCTCAGACACTTAATAATTACCTAACTGTGTGGCCTTGGGAAAGCCACTTAACCCCACTGCCTTGAAAAAAAAAAAAACTAAACTAAAAAAACGTTTTCAATGATTTAAGAACACACATTCTTGTTATAGGAACTGGCCCTAAGGCCATGATAAATAAATGATTTTAGAACTGTCCTGAATGGAATTGAGTTGCATTGATTGAATTGAATGAGTAAAGTTGTAATTCATTTTTCATTCCGGGGACAACAAAAGACACTTTGTTCTTTTAAGTATTCCATCAATATGAACACA
The DNA here is from genome assembly GCF_037893015.1 of Macrotis lagotis. Classification (NCBI taxonomy): domain Eukaryota; kingdom Metazoa; phylum Chordata; class Mammalia; order Peramelemorphia; family Peramelidae; genus Macrotis; species Macrotis lagotis. Next base: position 24,468,089 of record NC_133663.1, on the reverse strand, counting down.
TGTAGATGCTATAGAACATTGCATAAAATCCAATTATTAATTAAATCAAAGTGCTAGTATCTGAAGATGCAAAGATAGACTGAGCCAAGGTGACCAAAAATATATTAAATGTGGAAAGCACACTTAAAGAAAAGAGAAATTTGTTAAAGAATCTTGTATTTTTTTTCCTTTTGCATGTCCACATATTAAGCAAAACTAGATCCCATTTGCAGCACACCCAAAACTAGAACAGATTGATTAGGACTTTGTTGTCAGGCTCTGAAATTTACTTTAGCCCTCTATCAAACGTTTAAAAATGATTGAGTTTGGACTCTACTTAGTAATAAGAAAGTATCATCATATGACCCTTCACACTAGCTATGATCCCTGCATCCCCTTATTATTTCCTATCTCTTGATTTCATGTTTTCTCTCTGCTCCCCTCCTTGCTTCTCTTGGCCTCTCCAAGTGAATGTTGCCTCAGAGAAACCGAAACCTGGGAAATTTCTTAGTTTCAAAAAGTCAAGGTCACCTACTGCATCTTGGGTCATTGTGAGTCATCTTGACTTTGTCTCGTTACTGGATTTTGATGTCTCTGGAAGAGAGTGGGGCTGGCTGATAACTTTGTTCAGCTCTTCCTCTCTTAATTAAAATTCCTTTCTATGTCAGTAGTATTTCACTCTTGACATTGGTATTCTTTGAGAGGTAAGTACAATCAACAGCAATAATGAATAGACTGCTTGCATTCCAGCTTATCTATTTGCCTCATTGGGTGATGTCATAGTGTCTTTCTTCCCTTTTCAAATAAATTTATCCATAAAAGTGCTTGTTCTGGTTACCAGCATTGATACTTATTGCTCTAAATTTTAGTAAAAACTAAACAAATTTCTCTTTTTAAACATAAAGGATTCTATTATAGGATACTCTATAAGATCAAAGGTGGTTTCTTGCCTAAACTTAATTTGATTTTCCTAAGCACCTAATCCAATTAATCTGGCATACAGTGCACACACACACACATTAAAGATTGGTGAATAGAAAAAAACAGGGTCCACTTCCAATGGGGATCTATTAAAGATATTCAGTATAGAAAGAACAGGTGTTGCAGTGATATTAAAAAGAGGAGCCAGTTGAAGTCATGATTCTCAGAAGGATGAAAGAAATAGCTTCAGATTTTTACTGTTGTTTCCTTTTTGTTCATTTGTTCATTGGTTTGTTTTGGTGTAGTTTAGAGCGTGGGCTTTTTTGGGAAAATGCTAGAAGTATATTAAATTTTAATGGAAGTGATTGGCATGGAAGTGCTGACTTCCTCTACATTAGGTTTGGATTTGGCCATCTTTCCTTGAGCAGTCAGGAGATCCTATTCACTCACCATGTTGATGCCTAACTTAGTGTAGACTTACTGCTTTAGCTATACTGCAAGTCAGAAATCCTGACCTTCAAAGATCCCTATCAGACTTAACCTCCCCAAGAGAAAAGATTAAATTTATTCACAATCATGCTATTCTTGAAATATTTTAATGCTCAATAGGAGCATTCCTTCCTATTCTATTGATGTAACTTTTGGCAGGTCAATTCACCTGACTGGGTTTAGTTTCTTGATTTTTTTCTTTTTTCATTTTTGCAAGGCAATGGGGTTAAGTGGCTTGCCCAAGACCCCACAGCTAGGTAATTATTAAGTGTCTGAGGTCAAATTTGAACTCAGGTCCTCCTGACTCCAGGGCTGGTGCTCTATCCACTGCCACCTAGCTGCCCCCCAGTTTCTTGATTTTAATACATTAGATGATTTCTGATATCTTTTTCTTCTCTAAGTCTGTGATCTTATGATTTTTTAATCAGAGGATACTATGAAATGGCATTTTGTTTTCCTTGAGGAAGGCAGAAATAGGTTTAGGATTTGACTCCATAGCATTTTTAAAAATTAACATTCTGGCTTGCTTGAAGTAAGTTTTTCAGTTAAATTAAGCAGCTTGCTCTTGTTAGTAGAGTCTATTCTTTTAGGGACACTATGAACACACCTAAGGGAATGTCTTAAGGCATTTCTTAGAATTTCCTTAAGTGACTGAATGTTCTTGATGGCATTACAAAATGTCAGGCTTTTATTCTTAATCAAGTTAAGAAACAAAAGATTAGACTCAGATCCCGAGAGGTTATCATTGTTGGTAGCTTAAGCCACTAGCACCCAGGTGTTTTTATTTATTTTTATTCTTATTTGACCCTCTGGATTATGGATGGTGATGAAGCTGTGGAAACTGAATATGATATACAGACAGGGTCTAAGTAATGGTGGTGGAAAAGAATGTGATGAATCACTTCTGTGATGTAATTAAAATATTCAAGACCTGATATTTCTTTCCTATTCTATTTTGTCTTTCAGCTGAAATTTCTAAAAAACCATTATTAGCAGAAATAGTATCTTGCATAACCTATACCTAGAGTCAAGATTCAAACTAAGTTCCTCAGATCTCAGTTCTACTGTGTTTTCTGTTAGGTTACATTTAATTAATTTGCAAATAGAGCCAGTATGGATCTCAATTTTTAGTTCAGAATAACTGGTGACAGATGGTTAATTATGAGAATTGAGTGAACCACATTGATTCCATATTATGGCTAAATTCTGGAGCTAGCTCAGTTTCCTTTCCATTCAATTATAAGTCATGTCCAACCTCTGTCCTATGAGAAAATTTATTCATTTATGGGAAGTGAGAGAAATCCATTTTGTATTGTGGGGACCTACATGGCTAGGAAACTAGAACACTTTTATGTGCTGCTTAGAGATTATTAACAAAGGACCTAGGTTATGCAGAAACCTTTCAGTACCAAAGACTGGTGCAAGACGTTTTCTCACAATTATTCATATCAAACAACGCATATGTCTTATTTTTCACCTAGTTATGGTTTCCATATGACCTTTATTGTTTATAGATACTAGGGAAGTGGGATACACTTTCTTTTTTGAATTTAAGGAATTTTACCTGTTCACCCTCCCTTCCCAATTTGGAAAGTCCTTAGTCTTTCATTCAATTAGAAATCATATTATGTGATGTAGTATTGTTTCCTTTTTATTGTTTGGCCTTATTTCATTTTAGCATATAAATGTCTGCCTCTAATTATGTTCAACGTCTGGTCCTAAACTAAGGATGTTTTAGTAGCCAGTTGGCATACATTGCTTTAATAAATCAATATGCTTGAAAGACTGAACCTTTGTTTCCTCAGTCCTTTCATCTTTCACCCACCACACCGGTTGGGCCTAGCTCTTTCAATAACATTCTCAAGATACTCTGTATTTTTTCATATATATATACATATATATATGTATATATATGTATGTATATATGTATATTACTGTACTCATTTGTGCTCAAAGACACCCTCCCTCCCCAATTTGTCAGTTCTATGCAGATGCCTTTCTTTAAAGTAGTCTTGTAAAAAGAAAAGAGAAAAAATTAAGATAGAATTATGGGGTGAGTGGGGAGAGAGGAGATAGAAACAATTACAAATATTATCATTTTTCCATATTACTATTTCTAAAAAAATTCTCTAAAATAATTCCAAGCCCTTAAAATAAGGAAGTGGGAGATAAGCTTCTTTTAGAATATATATGTATATTTGCATTTATATATATCTATATAAATATACATTCATATACATCTATATATATGTTTTTATGCATATTATCAGTGGCTTAGGGGAAAAATGAAAACTATATTTTTATGGTAAAATCAGAGTCAAAAGGCTGGTTTTGAGTCCTGGTTCAACTACATGCTAATTTTATGAGCTCAGGAAGTTTGGGGCCCTTGGTTTCCATCCCTGTAAAAATATAGGAAAGTCCTAAAATTCTTTCTAATTTTTGCAGGTATGATCTCACAACTTTGGTCATTGCGTTGACTACAGTAAGCACAGGAATGTGGACCAATGCCGAGAGGTAAGTAGAAAAGAAAGAGCTAAATGGTCCTGCCAAGAGTTCAAATGGTTACACTGGTTCTCATACCAAGCTGCTTATGTTTTGCCTAGAAAATTCCAAGAGTTCCTTTTACCAAGTCCTATCCCTATCCGATTCCCAAATGATCCAAGAGGAGTCAAAGATTTAAAGCTGAAAGGGATCTTAGAAGTTACCTAATCAATGTTTTATGGATGGGAATTTGCATTCTGGAGAGATTAAGAATTTGCTCAGTCACATATGTATAATACGTACCAGAGCCACAATTTGAAATCTAGTCCTTTCACTTTAAGTTCTAGTAATCTTTTCACTGTGTCTATTGTATCCAATAGGGTTCCATACACAGGGAATACGAACCACCATAGTGATTAAGAACTTCTTTGGATGGGGCGGCTAGGTGGTGCAGTAGATAGAGCACCAACCCTGGAGTCAGGAGGACCTGAGTTCAAATCCGACCTCAGACTAGCCATGTGGCCTTGGGCAAGTCATTTAACCCCATTGTCTTGCAAAAACATAAAAAAAGAACTTGGTTGGAGAGGAGAGAGATAAGGAACTTGTTCTAACTCATGTAGCTATTAATTCCAAGGCAGGAGAAGAATTCATATCTTCCTAACTCAAAGTCATTCACTGTACCTCCTAAACTGCTTTAAAATAAATAGTTTTGGAGGCATTTCATCTCTTCAATATCCATCTCCCAGAAATATCTCTCTCCTCTCCAACCAAGTTCTTTTTTTTATGTTTTTGCAAGACAATGGGGTTAAATGACTTGGCCAAGGCCACATGGCTAGGCAATTATTAAGTGTCTGAGGCCGGATTTGAACTCAGGTCCTCCTGACTCCAGGGTTGGTGCTCTATCTACTGCAAAATGGGAATAATAATAGGGCTTACCTCATAGGGTTGTTGTAAGTTTCAAATGGGAAATATTTGTGTTTTTGATTGACATGTAATGTGCATTGCAAATTATAAGACATTATATAAATTATAATGGTAGAACAATTATGATGATGATTAGGATGATGATTATGAAAACTTGGATGATGCTGCTTGATCTCAAGTGTAATCCAAAAATATACTTTTAAATTCTTTAAAAATAAAATTCATATATGCCCAAAGGACAACAAAAATGTGCATACCCTTTGATCTAACAATAGCACTACTGGGTCTATACCCTGAAGAGATTACGAAAGAGGTAAGAACATCACTTGTACAAAAATATTCATAGCAGCCCTGTTTGTGGTGGCAAAGAATTGGAAGTTAAGTGAATGGCCTTCGGTTAGGGAATGGCTGAACAAACTGTGGTCTATGTATGTCATGGAACACTATTGTTCTATTAGAAACCAGGAGGGAAGGGAATTTAGGAAAGCTTGGAGAGATTTGCATGAACTGATGCTGAGCAAGATGAACAGAACCAGAAAAACATGGTGGGGTGATGATCAACCTTGATGCACTCACTCATTCCATCAGTGAAAGAATCAGGGACAATTTCTGGGCTATCTGCAAAGGAGAATGCCATCTGTATCCAGAGAAAAAAATCATGGAGTTTGAACATAGACCAAAGACTATTACCTTCAATTTAGGGAAAAAAAAAAACATTATCCTATTATGTAATTTTTCTATTTCATGATTTATTTTTCTTCCTTAAGAATATGATTTCTCTCTCATCATATTCAATTTACATCGATATATACCATGGAAACAATGTAAAGACTAACAGAATGCTATCTGTGATGGGGGTGGGGAGAGGGAAGCAAAAATGGGGGAAAATTGTAAAACTCAAAATAAATAAAATCTTTCTAAAAAATAAAATTCATAACTGCTTAGCACATTTTTACCACAAAATCATTTTATATGTAGTACCTATATCCTAGAGCACATAGATTTAAAATATTAAAGATTAAGAAGATGTTGTATTCTAATTTGGAAAGGCAGCCTCCCTCCCACCTTCCTCCTTTATAGCATTGTTTCTATGACTTAATGAGATCCACAATTCTGAACAATCAACTTAAAAATGAACTTTCAGAACACAACAAAGGTATATAAAGTGGAAATTATAGTTACATAAATGTGGAAGGCATTTTTTGTTTATGAAAACTATTTTCCACAATACATAGATTAAAAGCAGCTTTGCACATTTGGGGGAAATTATTTGGACTATAATTCCTAGATGGCTGGGAGTGAAGCCAGAAATATAGTGATTCAGAGGGAGTTGGGGAAATTGTACAGTACAAGTGGTTTAAAAAGCATAGAAAGAGTCATGTGAAGCAGTCTGGCATGAGTAGTAAGTAGTGAAATGCATGGTAACAGAGAAAAGGCGAGTTATATACAAAGAAAACAAAGAACTATGGAACTGTCCCTGGTATCCTGATTTCCAGTATCCTCTCTGGAACAATTGGAAGATAGAAATGTTGCAAGAGCTTCAGTGTCTATTGTTCTGACAATGAGGACTCGATTCTATCCAACTTGCTGTACTAACATTAATGGAGAAGCTAAGTATGTATAGAATTTCTGGACTATAAGCTTTAACACAACTTCCATGACTTTGATCTAACTGTTCACCTTCATCTGTGCAGAAAAAAAGATGATTTAAATTAACATTGCTTAATACTCCTTTTAGGGATAAGGATGATGCAATCATTTTTGTTATGTTGAGGGGAAAAAGTTACCACCTTAGTGAATTTCAATGATATATTTCCACTTTGTTTTCAATTGTACATGCTTTTCTTTTGTATGTATGTTTTGACATGATCAGATATAGATTTGTCCTGAAGGAGCTGAGGTTCCAGAAAAAATCTGGAGTACAGCCTGTTGAGGAATCTACAATGAATATTGCTAGAGTCTCTATGTAAAATTGAGTAATTAGGTGCAGAGTGGTTAGAGTACTATGCTTGAAATCGGAAAAATTCATCTTTGTGAGTCCAAATTCGGTACAGTCATGAGCTACCTGTGTGAACCTAGGCAAGCTCATTTAGCCATGATTGCCTCCATTTCTTCATTTCTAAAATGAACAGGGGAAGGACATGGTAAACACTGTATCTTTCCCAAGACAGTCATTAATGGGATTATGAAGATATGAGAGAAGATGATAACAGCAACAACCTAAACCTCCAAAAATGGAGGTGGAGCAGATTAGAGGATTTTAATAAGCTTCAACAAGTCCAATAAATGCACACAATGAGAATGTCCCAAAATACATATCTTTGCACCTTGCATCCATCATCTCTCTGTCAACATTCTCTTGAGATTTGGTAGGCAGTTTTTCCAAGTTCTTAAGTGTTTCATTTATATTTTTGATTACAATACTACTTTATGTGCATAAATGTGCTTTTGATTCTGGTCCACGAAAGATAAGTTGAGTAATATGAGATTGCTAGTACCTAGTAGTCTAGTTTGGGCCTTAAAAACATTTACTTAGCATCTTATTACTTAGGATTTTATGCAACTATTTACTTCTTAAAGTGTAATATTATTCCAATTCATTTGTATACCACAAATCTCCAGTTTTTACCCTCTTGTTTAAGACATAATCTAAGACACCTCTTTATATCCTGATATTGTCCTCTCCTCCCTTTCTCTCTCTTTTATCTCCTCCTTTCTTTCCCTACCTCCACTTTGTTCTCCTCTCCCCTTCTCCTTACCCTTCCTCTCCATTCCCATGTTCTCTCCTCTCCTCTTATGAGTTTGATGCTTTTCTTTAAAAAGAAAGAAAAAACAGTTAAGCCTTGAGGCACTGCATATACTTTGGAGGAGTGGAATCTCATATTACTTTTTCACATGAGTTTTCCTGAAATTACTATACCTGAAAACACTATTTCTGACCCATAAAATATCCATTATTTGGTGGTGTCCTCCCTTCACGGCCATTCTATCCTCCCTGGCTGCTCCTAATATCACCAAGTTGTGGGCAACAGAGACAGCTCTCTGCAGCATCACCAAGCTGATTTTCTCCACAAATACAGATTGCTTTGAAAACTAAACAAAATCACACAGGAGGGGCTAAGCATATTTCCATTTTTATTAGGTACACTGCCTAATCCCCATTTAACCCTCCTGTATATCTTTTAAGAAAAGAATTGGGAATATGGGCCACTTTTAATCCTCTTATAAGGACTTTTAATGAAAAAAATATCTTTTAAACCCCAACAAAATTCTGTTATTTTTTCTCTTTTTCTGTAGTAGAATTGGAGGAAGGCAAGAGAAAACTTCTTTATGATTTGTATTAACATTCTTCAGATACTGAGCTGAAATCTGTGTTTCAGTAGCACAAAGACTTCCAATTGAAAGTTAATGCTCATTTGGATTGGATTAGATATACAGATTTTACTCAAATTTATTCATAAAATTCAGTGGAATTATCACTTATTGGAACATATTTTTGCTTAGAGAATACTTTGGAGTCCACAGTGACAGGCTACAAATTATTTCAAATTCTGGTCCATAAGATACACATTTGGTGCAAAAAGATCAGCCCAACCACTCAGGTAGGAAAAAGCAAATAAATGAAGAATGTGTATTTCATGGACTGTGATGGATAGTTAGATAGTTGGCAACTCCTTGATCCAGTTTTTCAGTATAAACTACTTCTGTTTAATGTCTTAACTTGCATCATAATAATCATACTTCATGTCCTCATCACTTCTCTTTTGTATTATAAATATTTCTTACCTGTTGCCCTATTTGAAGTCTTCTCCATTTCCAATCCATCTTCCACATTATAATTAATGCTCAAGTCTGAAGATATGATTTCTCTGCTTAATTACTCAAACAGAGAACACTTACATTTTATAGGCCTACAAGCATCCATGGTTCCCTAGTGTCTTAATATTTTTTTTAAATAATTGACATTGAAAACCTTCCATGGGCGACTAGGTGGCGTCGTGGATAAAGCACCAGCCCTGAAGTCAGAAGTACCTGGGTTCAAATCCGGTCTCAGACACTTAATAATGACCTAGCTGTGTGGCCTTGGGCAAGCCTCTTAACCCCATTTGCCTTGCAAAAGTAAAAATAAAATGAAGAAAACCGTTCACAATATGATGCTACCCTTTTGTCCTGGGAGCGTACAATTATCTGCTCACTTACTATATGTTCCAGCTATGTTGATATACCAGTTATTCACTGTCCTTTGATATTGTGCCACATTCTTCTTGTCTCAAGAATGCTATCCCTTCTCATTTCTATTTTTTAGAACCATTAATATCCTTCTGGACTTAACGTCACCAAGTTTTCAATAATTCAGCTCGTTATTATTATTGCCCCTCCCATTAGAACCAATATTTACTGTTGCCATGGAGATCTGCTCTCAAATACTCTCTTTGGCCCTTAGACGAGTTACTCCAGTGACTTTGGCTACGTACTCAATGCTCAGGGTCATAGTGAACTGCATAAAAGGTCTTGACCTATATTGACAGAGGAGTTTCCTCATCATCATGTTCTCTTTACCAAGAAATTATCACATCAATAATTTTTAGCAAGACAATCATGTCTCTTAGTCAATCAAAAGAAATTTTTTGTATCATTGAATACTGTGGGAAATCATATAATGAGTGTAATTAGTTAATTGAGAGGATGTTTAAACCTTCATTGGAATGCAAGCTGCTTGAGGGTAGAGATAGACTTACTTTGGAATGAATACTATCATGTCACCATTATATATATTAGAGACAGATAAGGATTGATTGGATTTGGACATTTATAGTACACAATTAGAAAGTGAAGATGAATTCTAATTTACAAAATTCATGGAATGCCCACATCATTGAAAATATAGGGGTGGCTAAGTGGTGCAGTGGATAAAGCACCGGCCCTGGAGTCAGGAGTACCTGTGTTCAAATCCAGTCTCAGAAACTTAATAATTACCTAGCCGTGTGGCCTTGGGCAAGCCACTTAACCCCATCTGACTTGCAAAAACCTAAAAAAAATATAGATCCTTTAGTCAATCCCTCCAACCATTTTTCAAATAAGGAAATAAGTCCCAGGTAGGTCAAACAACACACTGGCAGGAGTTGGCAGAGCCCGAATTGTAGCCTATGTCCTCTGGTTTACATTGCATTATTCTTACTACATTATCACTGACTTCAATTAATTAGGATTCAAAGTATACAATGTTCTTTCCCTTGTTTGTCCACTGAGATGGTAAAAGATAAGGTGGCTAGGTAGTTCATGGGAAAGAGCACTGGTCTGGAGTCAGGACGACCTGAGTGCAAATGACTTCAAACAGCTAGGTCCTACTGGGCAGGTCACTTAAACCTATTTGCCTCAGTTTCCTCATCTGTAAAATGAGCTTGTGAAGGAAAATGGTAAAAGCACTTCAGGATCTTTGTCATGCATGGAAACCGCAAATGGAATCACAAAGAGTCATATGACTGAAAAATGAACAGCAACTATATGGTAGAGAATAGATAATACTCACATTCCTTTATTCATCTAGAGTAAGTTTTTTTCCTTATTCATATTAAAAATAGCAAACCCCACTTCTGTGCATTCAGAGTTCTTATTCTGTCCTATCCAGGAACTTTTGGAAAAATTTGAGGAATGGGATAAATTTTTTTCAGTATTGTTCAATCTCTTTTTTTTCTTTTTTTTTTTTCTTTTTGCAAGACAATGGGGTTAATTGGCTTGCCCAACGCCACACAACCATGTAATTATTAAGTATCTGAGGTTGGGTTTGAACCCAGGTTCTCCTGACTCCGGGCCCAGTGCTCTATCCATTGTGCCACCTAGCTGCCCCTCTTGTTCAATCTCTTTAATGGTGAAATGTTTTAAAAAATGAAAATCGACCAGAGGTGCTATTTTGATTTTTTTTTAGGGGAAGATAGTGTTTCAATTTCATTTAATTATGAATTGAGGAGAGTAAGAAAAGCATATTTAAATTAGTGTTCAATTTTATTTCTTATAAATTATATTATTAGCGTCCATATCAATTTCCTAATCTCCTTCAGACTAGGCTGTTCAAGCCTCGAATATTTTCTCATGAATAACCAGATTTATTATTTGTATTGTGTTTAAGAAATTTGATTCTTATGGCTTTTATAATTTTTTATCTATTCTTGAGGGATAAGGACCAGGGTCATCAAATTCTTTTGTTTTCAAGAAATGGAATGAAGAAAAATTTGTTTTTGGAATGGTGTCATTGTTTATGATTTAATCGTATAAGTATCCTCATAAAGATGAAGAAAATGAAATTGTGCTTGGTATTCCCAGATGGAGTATTCTGCACAATTTCTGCTCTCACTTTATACATCCTTAGGGGAAAGCATTTAATTTAGAGTTGATATCCTCAGTTCTCATCTTGGACTTTGTATCCCCACCTCTCTGTTCCTCATCTAGAAAATTCGAGGATTGAATTAATTGAAATCTATGGTGCATGTTCTAAGTCTGTGATCATGATCACATGAACTCTTACTCCCAATGGGATCTGATTTTAGCTCCTCACATTTGGCTAAATTAAACTGACCAAGGGGACAATTGTACAAGGAACATTAATTCTGTCCTATGCTACAGATTGAATTATTTTGCTACCTCAGCATAGTGTGACTTTTTGACTATTTGGGTCTTTTCTCCCACCTTGGGCATTCTGTTAGTAGTTTTATGTACATTTGTCATGCAACAATAGATTTTTATGTATCCCTCTTCCCCCAAAAGAAAAAAAAAGTATACATTGTGTATCTCATTTAAAAAAGACAAGTTTGATATTTGTTGAAGTTTGCAAGTAATCTTCAGTTTTTTTTAAAGGAATGTATGAAATCATATGGAAAGTATGGGATTTGGGGTTAGAAGATCTATATTCCAATCCAAGCTCTGTCACTTAACGTAGCATGTGACTTTAAACAAGTCACTAAACTTTAAATTTTTAATCTGTAAAATGATATGACTTTTAGCATTCTTTTAACTATATCATCTCATTCTATAATCCAATATTCCTATGAAATCACTATATACCCATTACACCACCAAAGTAGTTGGAGTCTTTCTTATAGACCTTATCTAATTCCCAAAGGTTGGAAGAAGAATTATTTTAAGTGTTTTACCTTATTTATGAGGAAAGAGAGACAGTTCTGTGTCAAATTTTAGAGGGCATTTAATCTTTGCTCCATTTTCTTCTGATCCTATGAAGGGTGGGTTGAATAAAATATGTTGAATATTCCCAAATTTTACTGCATTTTTATAAATGTATCACAGGAAATAACAGTGATAAGTAAATAATTAAAATTTAATTAAATTAACTAATAATTAAATATTAATTAAATAACAGTTAAAATAAATAATAATAATTAATATAACTCTTTAAAGTTTGCAAACAACTTTACATATATTATTTCAAGTGAGAAAATTCTAACCTGACCAGAAGTGATACATTAATTCCTTAAAGTTTTATAGTTGTTGAAAAGGCAACTGAATGATTGTTGATATGGACAGGGGAAACCATAGATATCAAATCTAATTAGTCTGAGATATACAGGAAAAAGAATCTTCGTTACTAAATTCTTTGGCATCACTGGCAAATGGGAATCCCTTAGCTTCTAGGCAGCCTCTTAGGTGTGGATGTAATTGCTAGAAAGTTTACCTTACATTGAGACTATATATGTTCTTCTTAAAGAAAGTTGGGAGTGGCCATAAGAGAAAGGAAATTAAATTTAGTCATTCTATAGATGAGGAAGTTAAAGCCTTCCCGAATCAAATGTCTAGTACAACCCTGCATGAGTAGTAAGTTGTGATCCGGGATTCAAACCAGATCCTCCGACTGAATTTTAGCTCTTTCCTCCACACATAATTCTGTACTTCAGTTAAAGACAAACAAGTATAATCCTCTTTCCACCTAACACTCCTTCTAATATTTGTTGAGAGCTGTCCTGTGTCTTGTCCTGGCCCCCAAATAAGCCTTTGTATCACATTAGATATCTCCAGTTTCTTTACCTGTTCTTCACATTGCATGGTCCTTAATCTCTTCATAATCTATTTGCCCTCTACACAAACTAAAGAATCACAAAATGTCAGTTGTACAAGACATCACTGGGTGAGTTAGAATAAAATTTACTTCAAAAACATTCCCTCACATAAAAAACTAACCTTCAGTGGTCCTTCAGATAAACCTCATTACCTCAAAAGCAAACCCTTTATACTGTTGGATAGAATTCATTGCTAGCAAGATTTCCCTTACCTCAAGTCTAAATTTACCTCTTGGCAACTTCCATTTATTGCTCTCCTATTTTTCCCCCTCTGAGGATAAACTTTAGGTATAAAACTTCTTTCTCTTAAAAACCTTCAAATACTTATCTTCAAACAGGATCACAGAATTGGTGTTGTAAGGAATTTTATCTGGTACCTAGGGAAAAGAAACCCAAAGTCAGGAGATAGTAGTGGGGGGTGGGGTGGGGGGGGTGTCACAATCTCAGACCTATGGAACAGTAATGAAAATGCTTAGATTTAGGAGTTGGAATTTTTCATTCAAAGGAAAGTAAAGAGGTCACAGAGTATGTGGAGGGGAATAAAGTGTAAGAAAACTAGAAAGATAGGCAAGGGCCAGATTATTAAACCCTAGAAAAATCAAAAAGAATTTCATAAATTAATATAGTCTCTCCTCTCCTTTGGGAAGATGAGCTTGACAACTAAGTACAAGATAGACTTGAACAGAGAGAGACATGAGGAGAGATTAGTCCAGACAGCTATTAAAATAATCCAGACATGAACCGACATACATCTCCAGTAGAAGAGAGCAGAAGGGTTATATAAAAACAATTATGTATGGATCCAGAAATAACAGTCCTCAGTAACTATTTGGGCTGGAAGATGGGGAGTGAGACCCCGAGAATGACACCTAGATTGTGTGAGCCTAGGTGACTTGGACTATGTTGATTCCCTTAACAAGGTAATATTTACTTGCTCCTAGAAGTACTAGGAAATAGTGACATTTATTGGGCCTGCTTCTTGGACACTTGCAGTTTACTAATGCCGTTCCTAAAATGTAGTTTTCAGAATCGAACACAACTTTCCAACGATGATCGAGCATGTTGTGGGACGATTGCCTCACTTCTTCTAAGCCTATGCCTCTCTCAAAGTAACTGAAGATGACATAAGCTGTTTTTGGCTGTCCTGGCTGTCATGACATAGGCTTTAATCCAGGAAATATTATGTGAGAGGACAAAGAAGAAATCCCTCTCCTATCTATCTTCTAATACCCATATGCTCCCCAGGAACCTTAGTAATAGCAGACCCATTGATTTTAGTTTTCATCCAGCAAACTATAATTCCTTAGTGACACCATTATAACATCTCATACTACAAGGCTATTTGGAGTGTCCCATCATGGACAAGAGTAGGGCATACTCCGCAATTCACTGTCAATGTAACAGGGTCCCATGGCAGACTCGTAGTAGAATTCTATTGCCAAATTTTTGGTTTTCAAAATCATTTCCCTTAACCCTTTTTGAAATCAAACCTCATGAGAGTGACAGTAAAGAATATTTCCAATATATAACCATTAATCTGCTATTGTTTTCTTCTTAAATAGCTGTATCATTTAAAGGTCTTAAGAGCTTTATGATTAATTGGGATTCTGTTTACAGAACTTGTAATGAAAATTGTTTATTAAAATCAACACATAAACTCTTAGTATCAGACAGGACAAAAAGAGACCTCCCTTAAAAATTCATAATTGACAATGGGTTGATAAATATGATCATTATTAAGCAATTATTTTCTTTCTTCCAAGTGTCTTTCTCTCTCTCTCTCTCTCTCTCTCACACACACACACACACACACATCTATATTTTGTATCTCATTAACTCATAAAAGAACCTATTCCTAAATTCCATGACTATTATTACATCTTTCAACCAAAAAATTTGAGATTAGTGTAGAAGGGACCAATATGGAGGAAATCTGGAACAAACAAAGCAATATGACCATTTTCTCCCTCCATAAAAACCTTTAACCTTTTAGAAGCCATATCCTCTCCTTCCTTCTTATTAGGTTCTCTGTATACCACGTCCTTTAAAAAAAAAAAGCAAAATCCTGCTTTCTCTAGTTCTATTATATTTGTTTCTTCATTTTCTGGTAATTCACAAATCTAGTTAAATTCTAAAAGAACTCTTATCTTTTGTCACTTTCTTTAAGACTAGATTCTCCCTTTCCCCTTCCCCCTTAGCCTCTTATGGTCAACAGGAGATAATGGCATCCTCTTTGATCTCCATTGGCTCTTGCCAGGGGCCAAGAAGCCCCCATAAAAAGAGCAAACAAATCCCAGACATACCAGGAGCCAAGAAGCCCCATGTCAGATAAGATAAAACGAGCAAACAAAATTCCAGGTGTACCAAGGGCCAAGATAAAGGAAAGTCACCCTCCATTATCAAGAACAAACTGACCACAGACTATCCCTTCTCTCAGGCCAAGGCATACCAACTCCACCCCTAAGCTAATCCCTTTGTTCCTTCTCTACAATATAAGCATGTATTTTCTCAAATAAACTCAGACCTTATCCACCATCCTTGGGTCTCACTCTCCTTATTCTCACCCATTCCATTTCAGGCTGGGTCCTCCTCGACACCCCACTTTTCTGTCCCGCGGGTCGGGGCAGGCTCTTTCAGTTCCTCCATTTACCACTATCAGTCAATGACCTCTTAATTAAAGTAGTCTCCATTCTGTTCAAATCCTTATTGCTGTGAAGCTATAAACCATCCCTCCAGTATTATACTCCTGTTTTCAGATTGTTTCAGCTAAAAGGGAAATTCACCATCACCATTCCCAAAACTAATGATTTTTTCTAGGTTTGGGGAGCTATAGCTCAGCTTCTACTACATCAAAACCCAATGACAATGTGTAAAAAAAATACCAATGTGGGACTATGGAGGATTATGATATTATTCTTATGCTTAGAAATAGCAATCATATTTATACCTATAAATTTATAAGGAATTGCTTTCTCCATGCTATAAGAGAGATGGCACAAAATTCATTAACCTCATTTTGATAAATATTTTATCATATTGTTTGGAATGTATGAAACATTTTCAAAACAATACACAAAATGAAACAATATCTAAATGGGTTGGGGATGAAAACAAGCAAACATATGAAAAATTATCATCAGACTTGCATCAAATTCTTTCTAGGTTCAACGAACTTTCCTTTATTTCTCCTGGTCTTTGAGGATTTGATTCATCTTCACATAGGTGCACTACAAGAAGATGGTGTAGTAGGTAAGAAAATTTTCAGACTTCCTGCACAAACAGAAAGAACATCACAACAAAATGAACAGAGCAGCTAAAACAAAGGGATGGGAGCAGCTAGGTGGCAAAATGGATAGAGCACCAGCTCTGGAGTCAGGAAGATCTGAGTTCAAATGTGACTCAGACACTTAATAATTTCCTATGTGTGGCCTTGGGCAAGCCACTTAACCCCATTGCCTTGCCAAAAAAAACCCCAAAGGGATGAAGCAGTTGTCCCAAAATAACTTGAAAGAACTTGAGGAGAGGTAGGCCTTCTAGAGACTGAGGTTTGGTTAGAGTAAAGTACAAGCAACCCCAAGCCAACTCCACTAAATTAACAAACAGCAGCCTGAGGGCAGCTCCTTTAGGAAACAGAATAGTCTTTAAGAAATTTTACCTCAGGAACTTTAAATTCAAGGTCCCAGGAACTTTTGCCTCACAAACTTTTATCCAAGAATAGCAGGAGGCAGAGTAGGGGAAGGGTGAAGGACTCATCCCAGTCCTCCTAATCTCCCACCCACAGTCCCACCCCTACCTTCCTCCTTTCACTTCTTCCACCTCCCCCCTCCCCAACTTCCTGAAATATTTCTGGATTCCAGGACTTAGCAGTGCTGACCAGATGCAACCCTGGGCTGAAGATTTGGATGAAGAAGAGTGAGCACATACTGGGGTGAGAACAGTAGCCTAGAATACTACCAGTCACATCCCCATTATCTTTAGAGTAGAACTTAAGGAAAAGTCCTTTGTAAACTCTCACAAGTGGCTCACTGTGCCCCAGATCCCTCTTCTCTTTAATGCCTCTATCAATCTTAACTTTCCTTCAAGAATCCACTCAAGTATTAACTTTTATGAAACCTTCTCTGCATCTCTATGTTCCCTAATAGTCTTCATTTGCTCTTCAAAATACGGAGGACAATATTTATTATTTGGCTGTGTGCATAGAAAATAGAGTTGCATGCCCAAAGGACAGAGAATCAGTTTAGGTAGACCATCGAGTGAAGGGAGAAAATAATTTTTAAAGAAGTAATAAAGATAGCCTGGGACAAGGTTGCATAGTGTTTTAAAAGCTAAATAGGGGAGTTTGTACTTTATACTAAAGACAATCAAGAGCCTGGGTGTTGATTGAGTAGGGGAGTAGCATGCTCAGATCTGTGCTTAAGGAAAATTACCTTGGCAACAGTATGTGCGATGGACTGGGCTATTAAGAGACTGGAAGTTGGAAAATCAATTAGAAAGTTGTTGTACTAATCTAGCCAAGAGGTGACAAGGGTCTGAACTAAGGTGGTTCTAAGGGAGTCAAAAGAAAGGTCAGAAATTAATGTGCTGTATTCATAGAAATAACAATAATTGACAATGGTTGGATATGCGGTTATATGAGGGAAAGTGAGAGTTGAGAATAATGTCAAGGTTACAAATCTGGGAGATTGTAATGGTGGTGGTATGTTGGACAGAAATAAAGGGAAGAACAAAGAGTATTGGGAGGAAAATAACGAGCTCAGTTTTGGTCATGCTGTTTGTTGTGTCTTGGAAAAATCCAGTTCGCAATATCCAATAGATGGAAATGAAGCTCATGGGAGAGAATTTAGATGGTTATGTACACCTGTGAATCATTTTCATAGCTATGTAATTAAACCCATGTGTTCTGGGCTGTGTCTGACTCATGCCAGTCCCTTGGTAGTTTAGGTCTGATGTTGGAACAAATGAGTCTCTTGTATGTCATCGAATAGTTAATAAAAAGGGATTTACTTAGTCATACCATAAGGATTCTAGTCAGTAAGAAAGACATCAAGATCATCTTATGTTGATTCAGCTGAGCTAAGATCGATTGCCTGAGTTCCCCACCATGATACCCACACCAATTATTTGAGGACCTCTGGAACTCTACTGTTTGACACTTAGATAATGAGGAAATGACCTCACTTATCTGAATATGAATCTTTTGAGTGAGTCAAGTCTGAATGAAAGTCATTGATTATGTTCCTTAGTCTTCATTTCCTCCTCAAAATACACAGGTTGGGTGCATAAAAAATTGGAGTCCAAGTTGTATGGTGGAGGAAGACTAAAATGCTCCTTCTAAGATATAATGGAAGTTGATGATGTCATAAAGTTATAGAGAGTGTAAAAGAGAAGAGATCTTAAATAACTTAGATATCTTTGAGAAACATTTACAGCTAGGGTACCTGTTATAGATGATAAGCCATTAAAGGAGAGAGAGAGAGAGTAAGCATATTCAGATAGAACAGAGGGGAACCTAGACAGAATGGTGATGTGGAAATCTAGAGAGACCGAGGAGATGATCCAAGAGGAGACTGTAGGCAAACATAATAAATGCAATAGAGGGGACAAGAAAAATAAAGATTGAGCGAAGTCCATCAGATTTCATCCATAGTGAGAAGGAACTAGTTAATATCAGAAATTGGCAAAATTCTTTTCACTTTCATAAAAGGATGACTTTCTGTTACTACCTTGCCCTGCTTTCACTGAAAAGATCTTCCTCTTTTACCTCATTCAGTCAAAGTAGCTACAATGAAGATGATCAAAGTATTGGAAGCCTCCTGAGAATTTTGATATGGATAGCAAGTGAGGGCAAGTGAAAGCTTAAGACAGTTTGAATAACATGTCTACATGTCAGAGAGTACAGAGATCAATTTAGGTGGTAACAAACCTTGGTTCCATATTTGCTTTTCATTTTCAAATCTGACACAAAGCGAAATAGAGCCCTCTTCAGTACACAAAAGAAAGGCAAAGACATTTTTTTGTCAAATGTCCAAATATCAGTGACATTTATTGGGCAAAGGCATGGATTTTGTCAATCTTCTTACAGCTGGAAAGAATTGCTAATTTGAAAATAATGAATCTGGAGCAAAAATAAGAGTTAATATTTTTCTTATGAATAGAAAAAGCTAATTAATAAGTATTTTATATACTTTTCAATTTATCTATTAAAATGAAATTTATAGGAAAATGTATCAATAGGATAGATACATGCTGTTTTGTTATTAGATGATTAAATTCATATAAATCATATTTCTATTCAAATTAAATTTCATTTGAGATATGTTTATCTTCAACAAGAAAAAAATGAATTGGGAAAGAAAAATAGCAACAATTTCAAACAATATGTTATTTTTCCTTCTGTTTCTGCATAATTCTGCAGATGTCTTATAATTAATAGTGCATTCTGTTCAGCATATATTTTGGAGGCAACTGTTTAAGTTTATACATTTCAAGGAAGTTATTGACTTCCCTTGGTAGACAGATTTCTTTAGGAAGGTCCCTATATAAATAAAGTCATAGGTCCCTTCCCCATCCCCCTATTTTCAGCAAAACTAAAACCTTATCATTCTTTTACATATATAACTCAAGCAAACAACCAAGTTGGGTCAATTCTAACTATCTTTACAGTGATTTTCTCTATAGAACAGTGATTTCTGATCACTGTTTTAGTTCAGGCTCTCATTGCCTCCCAATTAGTAATTTTTCCCTAATTAGTCTTCTTGCTTCCACTCATCCTTTCTATAGTTGCCAGATTAAACTTCCTAATACAAATGCCCCCCTGACTCCAAGACTCTTCTATGGACCTCACTTGTTTACCAAACAGAATCTAGACTAAATGTCAACCTAGTCGATTCTCCATTGTAGCAGAATTTTCCTGTCTTCTCTCTCATGAATTTCTTTCACATTCCTTATATTCTTGTTTTGGCTTTTTTTTGGGGGGGGTTGTTTTGTTTTTTTTACTAGCAGTAGTAGTAGTAGTAGAACAAAGGGTTTGTGCACTTTAGTAATTTTGGAACTGTTGCTCCAAATCACTATCCAGAGTGGTCTTACAATTCACAGCACCACTTAACCATACATCAATTTGTTTTTTTCTCCCATATTATGTTTAACAATGGACATTTTCTTCACATATGCCAAATTCCATCCAAACCCAATTATTTGCTAGTCTTTGACAGAATTTTCTTTTTTATACATCATATCTTTGCTGATGACATTCCCTATACCAGAAATTGCCTCCTTTATCTTCTTTTTTGTTGTTCATCCTTTGTTTTCTAAGAATACTGATGGCAGAGGATGTTGGGATAAGTGTACAGTATGTTTGGCCATGGCTTATCAGTACAACATGATTATGAAGTCTCTACCACATGTCAGATAGAAGAAGTCCCTTAAAATATTTGGGAATTAAATTTTTATGGTTTTATACAGTTCACATTAATTTTTGCAGCTTTGCAATTCTATTTTGTTCAAGGAGTGCAGCACTGTCCTTAATGTGAGCACACCATCCTGGTGTGTCCTGTGCCAGTGTCTCCCATGTCTCAAAATCAATACTAAATTTCTCCAGGGACAATTTGAGAGTAGTCTTATACTCTTGAGGACCAAAGTTCAGAGACCATCATCTCCATGAAGCCTTCTACCACTATCTAGTTGTAAGTGATCTCTGGCCACTGGTAGCACTTTGGGTTTTGCTTTTACCTTATGTATTTATGACATTCTTCATTATATTCTAATTATTTCTAATTATTTCCACCTGTGTATTGCCTCTCCCATTCTATAGGGAAACACCTACCAACAATGTATCAAAAGAAAGGAAGGATGGGATGGTTTAGCAGAACAGCAGAAAACTGCTTCTCCTGCAGATTACTCATACTGAATTTTTCCAGTCTCAGGATTAATCCAGGATCTTATTTTCTAAGATTCTTTTCACAGTTACCACTGAAGATTTGAGGAAATTTTACCTTATAATTCATTATTCCTACTGAGAATCCATATATGTAACAAAGGAGCCTTGACAATCCCAATGCCCATGAATCCAAAGGAGTGACTACAATGGTAGCCTTTTGTCACATGAATGGTTACTAGGGGCAGATAGTTTTAGGTGAGGTTCTTGACTTTGCTACTATCAAAATATCCCACATTGGTGACTCATAAGAATGATTCAGTAACCATATGCAAAGAAACTAATCTTCAACTGAGGTTACCTAATTCTAAGCAAGATCTATTTTAAAAAATTGTTCTTTTCGTCAGCTATGATGTAAGAGAAGAAACAAATAGCAATAGCAACAACATAAAACCTCTGACTTAGAAGTTTGGAGATGAGTTCATGTCCTAAATGATAATATAACAAGATGTATGACCTTGGATGAGTCACTTAATGAGTCACTTAACCTCCTTAAGACCTTTTTTTAAATTTTTGAAATGAGAGGTTTGAACGAGATGATCTTTAAGGTCCCATCCACCTTTGGGATTTTGTGACTATGATTTCATGTATCAGAAACCTTCTTAGTCTACAAAGCTTTAATTGAATTTGTAGGATTTTACAGCAAAGTCAGTAATTAAATCAATGCCAAAGGATAACCATGTATGGTACCAAGCTATTTGGCTACTTGGTACTAGTTATAAAAGACTAGGGAATGAAGAACCTGAAAGAATCTAGTACCCTTTCAAATGAAATTGAACTGGAATGGTGAATGCAATAGATTAGAGAGGTCTCTAGGCCTTTTTCTATACAAAAGGCTAAAATATATAGTTTAAAAGTGTTGTTCGAGTATTTGGAGGGAAATGGCAGGGCCTATAAGAAGGTTAAGGATATTCATCTTGTCATTTTTTCAATGTCAGCAAATCCCAGACCTCTTTGCCAAGGTATACTGTTTTTCATTTTTAATCAGGGAATGATTCCAGGTATTATTTCCTGCATAAGATTATATATTTCTAATTTGACTTTTTTTAGGGTTTTGCAAGGCAAATGGGGTTAAGTGGCTTGCCCAAGGCCACATAGCTAGGTAATTATTAAGTGGGTGAGGCTGGATTGGAGTTCAGGTACTCCTGACTCCAGGGCTGGTGCTCTATCCACTGTGGAACCCAGCCGCCCCTTCTAATATGATTTAAAAAATGATATATGTTCTATTTTGGCATCTTGAAAGTAAATTTATGATTGAGATATTTATTCATTGTCACTTATTTCAAAATATCTAAATATCACAGTTTTTGTTCTTTAGTTTCTTGACATTAAATTAAGAAGTATGATAATATAGAAAATAGGCATCTATGTATACTTTTTCATATATCAGCAGAAAAATTGACCAAATGCTTACTCTCTCAAATAAGAGAAGAATTTCCAGAAGACAAAATTGTAGAAAATTAGAAGCTTAATTAAGTAAAATATTGCTAAAATTTTTATTCATTAAATTTCCTTGATGAATGATTCTTTTTGAATAAGACCATTCAAATATAACTTTTAAAATAAGCATAAAAATTCAGTCCTATGTCCCTCTTTATTTGTTTCAGTAACATTTTGAATATAATTAAGGGAAATAATTCACTCACTTATATACAAAGTCTATGATTTCTAGGTATTTCTATAGTTAATAATAATTTCTTGAAGGTCAAGCTAAAATAATTAAAGTTTTCTCTTTGTCCTATTGAAATGAACAAACAAACAAAAGAAACTCCTCATTTCAGTAACTCAATTACTAATATTTTCACTGGCATGGATTGCCAAGATTATGTCCATGATATCATATCCTTTGACAATGTTTTCAGAAATCTTGCATAGAGAATCCATGGAATGTTCTGTTATATATAAACTTGAATGATAACATTGAGAGATCTATAATCATTGCTGTTATCAGGAGAATTCCATCAGTTTTATGAGCAAGCATTTATCATGAACCTTTTGATTTTGTGTCCTCCATAAAAACAGAGGAATACTGACCAGGGATGGAGTGCAACTTGTAAGACTTAGAAAGAATGTACAAGTACCCTCATGAAAATTGATGCAATCCTGGTGGAGTTGTGAATGGATCCAACTGTTCTGGAGCAGTATGAAACTATGCCCAAAGAGAAATAAAACTGTTCGTTCCTTTTGAACTAGCAATTCCAATTCTAGGTCTAATTTCCAGAAAAAATCATACAAAAGGACATGGCCCCAAATATTCATAGCAGCTCTTTTTGTAGTTGCAAAGAATTGGAAATTGAGGTGATGCTCATCAATTGGAGAATGACTAAACAAGTTATAGTACATGACTACTTATGGAATATTAAAAGAAAACATTATTAAAAGAAAACATAAATGATGTACTCTAGAGAAGCGTGGAATGACTTAAGGATCTGATGCTGAGTGAAGGAGCAGAACCAAGAAAACAACGCACACATCATCAACAACATATTGAGATGATCAATCTTGATGGAAGCAGCTCCTCTCAGTAGTTCAGAGAGCTAGGACAACCCTATTAGACCAGCTATGGATAATGCTATCCCCATCAGAAGAAGAATAAACAAAACAAAACAAAGCAAAAAACCCCAAACTCTTCAGAATCTGATGAACACTTCATAAACACTTTATAATTTCTTATGTATCTCTTTCCCTTAATCCTAATTCATCATACTGAAAATGACTAATCTGTAAACATGTTTGTCAGAAATATGGTTGCACAATGCTAACTTGACTATTTGTGACTGAGAGGAGGGTGGAAAGAAATTTTGCAACTCAAAAATATACTTCTGCATATGGATGAAAAAATAAATAAGAACATTTCAGGGAAGAGTAAGATGATAAATGAAACAAGATAACACAAAAAGTAGGTATAATGTTAGAATAACATGGGGAGAAATGTATAGGGAACAAAAATTCATAAAAAAGCAAGAAAAGAATAATACAAAATATTAATAGCTTGACTACTCACAAATATAAAACAAGACTGGGAAAAGGCATGATGAGCAAGAGGTAACAAAGGAAGTAGCACCTGGTATAATCACTGGGATGACAGCCTTATTCAAAAAAGAAAGAATTGGAAGTAGTGGAGGGAAGGTATTGTTAGGGCTGCATTGTTAGGGCTACAAGAAGATAAACCCAAAGGAGAAAATCTAGGAAATGGTGGGGGCATGGCTATGGAAAACATTTTGTTAAATACCAAAAAAAATGAAGAAAAGGGAAGTATAATGTAATGAGAGCAGTAAATGCTAAAAATTTGAGGTTTTGCCAGAAAAATAGGAATGCCATTCCAATGATTTTTTTTTAAATTAAAACTCAAATAATGGTCACTATATGTTCCACCCATAGAGATGTGGACAAAATGGAATTCTGTCCAAAAATCTTGTCACAAGTTTCACTACTTACAATTTCTCCAGCAATGTATATTCAATGTATACTCAGTGGTGAATGCATATTATTCTCAGCAAAATATTTACCACAACATTTTATATATATATATATATATATATATATATATATATATATATATATATATATATATGAAAGATGACAAAGGAAATTTTGAATCATTTTTAGCATCATGCAGATCTGATAAAGTGGACATTTTGCTGCATTTAGAATCATGTGACCTTTTTCTGTGATTCTGACCAAGGAAATTCAATAATTTTGGCCTTAGCTTCCTCATTGACATAATGAAGATAGAAATTTGTTTCCCTTTAAGTTTCCTTCCAGCTCCAAATCTATGATTTTTTTTCATGTGGAATCAAGAAAATATGCTAGTGAAGAATACTAGTGCTATATCAAACAGAAATTTTGCTTAGTTGAAATTTTCTAGTTATAAAACATTTGAGAATATTTGTTTATATTTTGATAATTTTTAACCTCCTTGAAATAACATAAGCAAGTTTTTCTCTAACTTTAAATTCATAAATTCATATTTCTAGAAATTTTTGGAACCAAATTAAATATAATTTAAGAGAATGTTTGAGAATGAAATAAATTTCAGTTGCCGATAAAATAACTTGGAAAGGGACCTGTATGTAAGAGAGAAGACCTTGCTGAAGAAACCCAAAAGCTTTGAATCTAAATCATGAGAAAGTAATAACATCTCTTGTCTAACCCCTCCTCACTATTATCCAGGGGAGCAACTCACATTTAGAATAGGTCTATGATCAGCACAACCAACAACGCCCAACTGTTGACCAATCTCAAACTATCCACCAGGGAGAGAGAGAGAGGGTGAGAGAAAGGGTGCCATGTAATAAGGAAATTAAACTTTGAGTACTACCTTAATCATCAATTCCACCAGACTATCATCAATCTAGCTTTCATCCAAAGTTTTGCAACCATCCTCCAGGGAAGCAACTCAGCAACTCATATCTAAATGAAGCCTGGCACTTTTCTCTGATGATGCTACTTCAACCTCCTCAACAATCAAGGTTTCTGAAAAATCTAGAAAGAAATGCTTTCACCATTCTGTGTTAAATGGTTCAACAGCAGAAATAAATATAGTTTTGTACATAGAAATTACCATAAAAAGAATCCATTACCATCCCCTGACAGTGCATTCTAAGAACCACGCATCCTTTTCATCTGACTTGATTGAAGTGACTCAGGCTCATGATTTCTTCTGGTTTGTGATCCTTCTCACTGGGACTTTGCTCATTCAAACACCCCTCCACTTTGCCTTTTAGCCCTTTATCCCTGCTAAGTAAACACACAATTCCTTCTCTTCATATTTAAACACAAAATGAGACAACAAACTTTACTGTCTTCTCCAAAACTATTATCCTACCTTGCTTTCTCTGCCTTTCTTCAAAGCAAATATAGAAGATTAAATGAGAGCTCACATATAAAATGCTTTTCATACTTTAAATTATTATATGAAGGCTAGCTAGCATTAGAAAGAGATGCTTGTATTTGCTGTCCCCACATATTATCACAGTCTTCTTTAATTTTCATCTTCTTCCAACTATTTTTCTATATCTTTTCTCCCACTATCCACATCCTCCTTGATATCAAACCTGATGACCTTGACTATTAAATATGTTCTACTGTTCCTTATAAAATCCAGACGAATTGACCTCATCCTTTCTATTCTCATGAAGTATGACTCCCTTCTGCACTCTGTATGCCCTAATCAAATGACTCTTCTTACACAATATGCTCTTCCATCGAAATTCATTTTCACCTTTTTTTCTTCATTCTTCTAATGAACTTTCTTCATCCTCTACTCTCAAAGAATCCTGTACTTCCTGAAAGTCATGACTCAAGCACCAACTTTTGCATGAAGCCTTCTTTGATTCTCCAAAGTTCTGGGGCCCTCCCTAGCATTTTGAATTTATTTTGTATTTTTCTCTGTAATGATTATTTCATACTTGTATGCCAAAATTTCTGTCAGCATGTGATATATTTAGGTATTTGATCAACAATCTTGCACACCGTGTCACCAAGAGTCTTATTTTGAGGAAAGTTAGGTACACTGCCAGTAGCCCATTGGGAAAGGTGAAGACAAAATCCAGAACAATCCTGTCCACTTCTATTTGATTCTTCTCCTTTCATGTGGTTCATAAGCTTAATATTATATCTATATACACATAGAAAATATATGTAATCTAATGTACCTTTAAAAAGGTACTTAATATCATACTTGACTATTCTCTAAGAGAAATTATATTAGCTTACTGTTATTATTTTGGCTACCTCCCTGTTTATGAGTATTATCATAAATAGTAGTATACCTTTCTACTTAGTAAACAATAAATGTGAATCTTTGGGAAGATATGAATTAGAGATGTTAAAATGATTGTGCAATAGTAATGAGCTTTCATTGAAAACCTGGTGGATGAGGGAATATGCAGTGTTTAGGGTTGTAGATTCTAGAAGTCCAAGGACATATTGGGATCAACTTCTTCATATTTCTTAGTATCTGAGACTCTAGGGAGATGTCTATCAGTCAAAAAATTGCTTATCTACTTTGACTCATCTCTCTGAAGTAACTTGTCTGAAATGTTTGCTCCCCAAATAGGTATGTGACATGATAATATCATAGTTCCCTCACCTTATAAGGAATCACATTTCAGAGGATTTTTTTAGGAAAATACTTCATCTTTGAGATGGCAAATGAATCATAATTATGGCACATGCATAAGTAGGGCGTTTTCTCAGATAAAATGTAAGTTCCGTGAAAAAAAAGGAATAGGTTCATTTTGATTTCCTGTCTCAAAATGTATAGCATCATATCTGATATATGATAGGATTAATGAATGATTTTTGATTGATTAATAACTCTAAAGTAGTTCTTCATTGCTTAGGGAGAAAAATCAAAATGTCTACCGAGTTTTTAATGCCTACCTGGTTTTTAACTTCCCTACCTAATTTCTAAATGCCAGTGTTGCTTTTTCCTTAGTGAGTGTGTTTGATTTGGGTTCAGGAAGTTCTTAGTTCCAATCCTTTCTCCAAAATATATTGTCTGTGAGACCCAGGGAAAGTCAATTATTTGACATCCCATTCTCTAGTACTAATCTACATTGATAGAGGAAGTTTTTTATTTGTAGCCCCCTACAACAATTAAATCGCATGTCTGTTGAAATACACAATAAATAAGTTCAATAAACTTTTTCCTCACTTCATTTTGTAGAGTAAGCATTATTCATCAATATGAGCATTGAAGAATAGTTTTAGAAACAAAAGATCAGTCTGATCACTTTTATTATCTTAGATTTTAATTTGAAATCAAACTACAATTCATAGGTCACTAAAATAATTCAATGACCTCTTAACAGAATAGCATTCATTTCACATCAACAACCTCATGAAATTATGCCATTTTTTTCAAAAAAGAAGAGCATAGGAGCCACTACTCCCATTTTGATAACTCTTTAAAGTTTCTTAAGTAGTTTTTTCACACAACTGTACTGTGACATAAGGAGTACAAGTTATATTACTCTGATATTATCCATGAATAAACCGAGTTCCATTGAGATGAAGTGACATATCCATTGTCACAAAGCAAGTGTTGCACATAGGAACTGAACATCCATGTCCAAAAACAATTTCCATTATTCCTTGGTGCCTGATAATCTAAGAGTAAGATTCAAATAGATGTAGTGTAGAGTAACACAGAGTTCAGATGAATCTCACTGATCTCTCCCCTTCAGCTCACTCATATGGAAGAAATCAGCAAGGTTCTGGGTGATTGTATCTATGTGGATTTAACTACATTCTTTTTTTTTAAATTTTATTTTTAGGTTTTTGTAAGGCAATGGGGTTAAGTGACTTGCCCAAGGCCACACAGGTAATTATTAAGTGTCTGAGGTTGGATTTAAACTCAGGTACTCCTGACTCCAGGGCCGGTGCTCTATTCACTGCGCCACCTAGCCACCCCAAATCTACATTCTTAATCATTGTATTATTGATAAAAATAAAAATGTAGCTATTTCCAAAGGAAATATTGCATTCTATCAAGTAAATGGCTATTCACATAAAGTTAATATAACTCTGAGGGCTAGAATATCTCAATTTATTAGACAGAATTTTCTAAAATATTTTACCTTCTCTGTTTGGGTTCCCATTCTTGTGCTTTCCAAACTTAAGGAAATATTTAAATTAAAAGATTAGAAAGGAGGTGGAGTCAAGATGGCAGATTAAAAACAGCCTTTCCCAGTGAATTCTTCCCCAAACCAATCCAAATACCTTTAAAATGATTCTAACCAAATTCTAGAGTGTTAGAACCCACAAAAAGACTAAGTGAAGCAAGATTCTAGCCCAAGATAACTTAACTTGGGAGATCTGAAGGAAGGTTCTGTTACATTGGCATTACAAAAGACCCTCAGTGTAGCCTTGGGGCATTTGGATGAGGATTTCTAGATTTCCCAGCCTAGGATTGCCAAGGACAATTGGGAAGGTCAACAGTAAAATGCAGCCACAACAGAGTGAAGACAGAGCCCAGTCCAGTGTGGGCATCAGCACAGATCCTGCCTCAGGCGACCATGAGCTGGGCTGGGGAACCATCTCACTGCTACTTCCAGACTGCTCAGCTCATGGATAGTAAGGGGGTTGGGGGAAATTGCAGGGTCTCTTTGCTATCACTGAGGCAGGACTCTGTTGCTTTTCTCATATGCAGATCCAATTTACAGTCTTAGATCCCAGTCTCAGGAAAAGGATCAGAAGCCACAAAGTGCACTGCCTACAGTGGAGCAGGAAGCCTCCTCATGATTCCAGGACAGAAAGAAGTGCTTGAGGTCACCCACAGACCAAAAGAGCAGCCAGAGACTCCCATAAGACTTAGGAAAACTGAGAACTTGCAGGTCCCTGAAAGCTTAGAATTGTGTCCTCCACCCTGGAAGCAGAGTCCCACCTTAACAAAGAATTAAAATCAAGTCATAGACCTGGAAAATAAGCAAACAGCAGAAGAAAACAATCTGAACATAAACAATTGCTTAGATCATATGGAAGAACAAAATAAACACTGAGAAGAAGATAATAAAGTCAAAGCTTCTGCATTCAAAGCCTCCAAGAAAAAATATGAATTGGGCTCAGGTTATGGAAGAGTTAAAAAAAAGAAAGGGAGTAGAGGAAAGGGATTAAATAATGGAGCAGAGGAAGTAAGGGAGGTAGAGGAAAAATTGGCAAGAGAAATGAGAGTGATGTGGGGAAAATCACGAAAGCTGAGTCCTCAATTTGGTGAAGGAGATACAAACAAACTGAAGCATATAAGATCTTAAAAAGCAGTTTAAGTCAAATAGAAAAAGCAAACTGAAAGGTCAATAAGGTAAAGGATGTCTTAAAAAGACATTGGCCAAATAGAAAAGGAGATACAGAAGTTCTCTGAAGAAAATAATTGATTAAAAATTAGAGTGGAGCTAAGGGAAGCTGATGACTTTGTGAGAAATAAAGAATCAATAAAATAAAACCAAAAGAATGAAAACTAAAAGAAAATGTACATGTCTCATTGGAAAAACAACTGACCTGGAAAACACACCCAAGACTATCTAAAAGTTATGACTAAAAAACAAAGCCTTGTTGTTACTTTTCAAGAAATTCTTCAGGAAAACTGATCTAGACATGCTAGAAGTTGAGGGTAAAATAGAAATTGAAAGAATCCACCAATCACCTCTTGAGAGAGATCCCAATATGAAAACTGCTAGCAATATTATGGCCAACTTTCCAGAACTCCTAAGTCAAGGAGAAAATGTTGCAAACATCCAGAAAGAAACAATTCAAATAGCATGGAATCACTGTCAGGATAACAGAAGATTTTACAGCTTCTACCTTAAGGCGATATGATATTGCAGAAGGCAAAAGGAAACAGAGTGGTTGAGTAGGATAAATTATTTAACATAAAAGATGGAAGAAAAAGTTTTTGCAACAAAGAGGAAGAGGGGGAAGGTGAGGAGGAGTGAATGAATATTACTATCAATATAAGTGGCTCAGAGAGGGAATAACTTACACAGTCAATTGGGTACAAAAAATCTATCTTAACCTAGAAGCAAACAAGAGAGGGAAGGGATGAGAGAAAGTAGATGGTAGGGAGTGTGGTGTAGGTGAGAGAAGAGAGGGCAGATTGTGGGAGAGAGCAGTCAGAAGCAAGACACTTTTGAGGAGGGATAGAATGAAAAGAGAGAGAAAATGTAATAGATGGGATTAGGGGAAAAGAATGGAGGGGAAAATAGCTAGTAATGGCAACTGTGGAAAAAATACTGAAACAAATTTCTCTGATAAAGACCTCAGTTCTCTAACATAGATTTAGAGAGATGTAAAATATAATTCATTTGCCAATTGATAAAAGATTAAGAGAAATGAACAGTTTTCAAATGAGGTTAACAATATAATCTATTTAAATGTTTTTTATAAAAATATCCCACCTCATTATTGATAGGAGAAATGTGGGTAGGAAGAATTCTAAAATTTTAAATTTAAATTTAAATTAAATTCTAAAATTTTAAAAAATTGTAAAAAAAATATATAAATCTAAAATTCTAAAGTTTTTATCTCATCCCTAATGGACTGACTAATAGGACAGAAAGAATAAACAACAAATGTTGGAAGGAATGTAGAAAAAAATTGAGACATTGATGCTTTGTTGGAAAAGTTGTGTAATGATTCAAGAATTCTGTAGAGCAATTTGGAATTCTGCTCAATGGGCCGTAAAACCATTCCCTAGCAATGCCACTGATAGGTGGCATACCTGAAGAGATGAAATATGGGAAGAAAGGAATCTATAGGTATAGAAATATTTCTAGCAGTTATTTTCTGGTGGCAGGGAGCTGGAGATTGAGGGGATGCCCAACTGATGAGGAATGACTGAATAAATTGTATTATGTGATTGAAATGAAATGTAGTTCTGTTATGGGAAATGATACACAAGATACTTTCAGTAAAAAGCTTACATGAGCAGATGTAATACTGTAGGATGATCAGCTGAAAATGACCTACCTCTTCTGAACAATACTATACCCCAAGAGATCTCTGACAGACATAATAAAGACTGCTATCCATCCCAAAGACAGAGTTAATGATGTTTGAATACAGACAGAACTGAACTTTTTTCCTACTTTATTTTTCTTGAAATTTCTCTTTGTGTGTGTGGGGGGTATGTTTATTTTTATAACATTACTATCGTAGTAATGTTTTTCTTGGCTACACATTTTTAATGCCTTGCTTTCTTAATGGGGGGAGTGGGATAGGAATAATGGAAAGAATTTGAAAATAAAATTTTTTGAAGTAAATGTTAAAACTTGTTTTTGCATGTAACTGGGGGAATAAGTAAAATAAAGATCAGGAACCATTTTTTATCCTTCAAATTTTATCAAAATTTATAACAAAGGCAAAATGTTTAAAACATTTTAACTTGAAAGAAATATGGACCATGACAGAATTAGTTTTTTAAATAACCACTCTATTCATGGTTTTTCCTAAATCTCACTTTGATCTACTTTACCTTCATCTCTGAATTTGTCATATTTTATATGAATTTTTTTAAAAGTCAAAAATGGTTTTCAATCAATACTTTTTTCTTATTTATACTTGTTCCCTCCTAAATTAACATGGGATTTAGAACTGGAGGGGATATTAGCTATTATCTTACAGATATATATCTTCTGGTTTAAAAGGATAAAATTATTTTCAGAGGACAGCTAAAGAAGTAAGTGGCCAATCAACTAGCATTTATTAAGAAATATGTATCAACCACTCTGTTAAATGTTGGTGGGGGGGATACACTGAAACAACCACAAAATTTAAAGAAAAATATAATAATCTCAATGTACTCAGAGTCTTTAGAGGGATAAATCAGACTTTTAAAAATACTTATTTAATTACTTTTCAAGCTTCTGATGCTGGATTCCTATATTTTTAAATTATCACTAAAGAAAATACTTTTGGAAAAAAATTCCCTTTATGGGGATAAGGGAAGTAAATAATAAATGCATGCTCATTACTTTTAAAATTTTATTTTACTATTGCTATATTTCAAGTCAGAGCCTCTTTTTATTGTTTTATTTTTGTTTTCATTGTGATTTCTTTACCTCAATGAATAAGTTACATCTTTTTCTATTTTTTCCCTGACAAGATCTAAAACTTGAATATATAACTTGAATGTTGCATGGAATTTTTTGCCATATAATCTGGTGACAGAAATCTGGTAAGATTTGCTAATGTTGAAGATGGAGGAGAGAAGTCAGGCACTGTAATAAGTTCTCCTGGCTTTCCCTAAGAACAAATATGAAATGAACCTCTTAATAGAATTCAAATACACAAAATCTAGAGAAGAACAAAGCAGGAGAAGAATATCTACCAACAAGTTCTATCTCAGGGGAACCTGTGTGAGCCAGGGACAGAGAGCAGAGAGCCAGCACAGGGGCCTGGGGTAAGATCTGGCTAACCTCAAAACAACCATGGAAGCTATTGTCATTATAATCAGGCAGAAGAATTCTAGCACAGCAGACAGGAGAGCTCTAGAGTGACTGGACATCAATCCAGTCAGCTCAACCAACCTGGAAGACTAGGGCCACATGCCCTATATTTTCAACATAGTCCCCATGTTACCAGTTGAGGGCCTTCCCTCCATCTATGTGAGATAGGAACTCTTCCCAGACCTCCCCCCCCCCCCCCCAGGCTCAAGTTTGGACTGCAAATCTCTCTCAGTACTGAGTGGATAATATGATTAACTATATAGCCTGAGGGCCCAACCCACATTGTTCAAGGATAATTCAGACCCTGCTGTTATCATCCCTCCACCCAACAGCACCCAGGCCTAGAAAGTGGGAAACAAATCATGGTTACAGACACTCCAGAGAGCTAGAACTTCTGAGGAGAATATGATTGGTCTCCACCCAGAAAGATTTCTTATAAGAGATCAGGAAGGAGTTTAAAAACAAAAGGGAAAAATAAGGAAAAGCAACCCCTAGAGAAAATTGATACTTTAGAAGAGAAAATTAATATCTCACAACAATAAAATAATTCTCTCATAACCACAATTGGACAAATGGAAAACTCCTCCAAAAATAGAATTGACCAATTGGAAAAGGAGTTGCAAAAGGTTAATGAAGAAAATTCTTTTCTTAAAAAAGAATGGAATCTATGGAAACTAATGACATCATGAGACATCAAAAATCTGTTAAACAAAATCAACAAAATAAAAAAGTAGAAGAAAATGTAAAATACCTCATTGGCAAAACTACTGATCTAGAGAATAGATCCAGAAGAGACAACTTAAGAATTATTGGGCTTCCTGAGCACATTGAGGATAAAAAAAAATCCTGGACACAGTATTTCAAGATCTTTTGAAGGAAAATTGCTCTGATATTATGGACACAGAAGGCAAAATAGTTATTATAAGACTACATTAATCCCCTCCTGAAAGGGATCCCAAAATGAAAACACCAAGGAATATTGTGGCCTAATTTCAGAACTATCAGATAAAAGAAAAAATCCTGCAAGCAGTCAGAAACATTTTAGATACCAAGGAAACACAGTAAGGATTACACAGAACCTGGCTGCATCAGCATTAAGTTATTTAAGGGCCTGGAATACAGTATTTGGAATGCAGCCAAGAATTCACTACCTTGCAAAACTGAGATTTCTTTTCCAGAGGCAAAGATGGACATTTAATGATATAGGAAACTTTCAACTTTTCCTGATGAAAATATCACAGCTAAATAGAAAATTCGGACTTCAAACAGGAGACTGAAGAGACGCATGAAAAGGTAAAAAAAAGGGAAAAGAAAATATTGCTATGCAATGAGATGAAACTGGCTATATCCCCACATGAAAGAAAGATTCTCATAACTCTTGAGAACTGTAACTCTATTAGAGTGAATACACTTAGCCAGAAGTAATGGACACTCATGACTTGTCTGTGACCCAGAATGATTTAAAAACAATATCTCATTAAAAGTGGGGGGACAGTTAAGAGACAGGAGGATGGAGGAGATTGAATGGGGCAAATCACATTACATGAAGAGGTACTAATGACCTCTTGCAGTAGAGGGGAAGAAGGGAGGAGGTGAAAAACATCTGAATCATTCTCTCATCAGATTTGGCTCAAAGAAGGATTAACATATATACACACTCAGTTAAGTTAAGGAACTTATAAATCCTTAAAATATTAAAAGGGGAAAGGGGGAGGGAGGAGGAAAAGGGAACTAACAGAAGGAAAGGAAGGAAGAAGGGGCAAATGGAAAAGGGAAAGATAGAGGAGGAGGATGGATATAAGGTGGCAAACACATTGAAGGAGGTGCTATTCAGAAGTAAAATACTGGGGAATATGGATAAAGAAAAAAATGAAAAAATATTAACAGAGGGAAGAAAACATGGAGTGCAATAAAGGGTTAGTAATAATAACTTTGAAGTGAGTAGAATGACCTCTCCCATAAGATGTAAGCGAATAGCAGAGTGGATTAAAAAACAGAATCCTACAATATGTTGCTTAGAAGAAACTTATTTGAAGCAGAGAGATACATATAGAGTAAAAGTAAAAGGTTGGAGAACTATATATTTTGTTTTAGCCAAAGTGAAAAAGGCAGGGGTTGCAAACCTTATCTTAGATAAAGTAGCTGCTAAAATAGATTTCATTAAAAGAGATAAGGAAGGAAACTAGATCCTATTAAAATGTACCATAGACAATGAAAAACTATTTATACACAAAATGGTATAACATCTAAATTCTTAGAGGAGAAACTGAATGAGCTACAGGAAGACATAGAAAGCAAAAGTCTATTGTGGGAGATCTCAAACTCTCTCAGATTTAGATAAATCAAACCATAAAATAAATAAGAAGGAAGTTTAGGATTTAGGTTTAGAAAATCTAGACATGATAGACCTTTGGAGGAAACTGAATGAGGATAGAAAGCAATATACTTTTTTTCTGCATTACATGGCATTTATATAAAAACTGACAATGTACTGGGGCGTAAAAACCTTATAATAAACTACAGGAAGGCAGAAATAGTGAATACTTCCTTCTCAGATCACATCATAATGTGATAAAATCACCTGCACAAAAGGGACATAGAGAGACAGACCTAAAACTAATTGGAAACTAAATACCATCATTTTAAAGAATTCATGAATCAAACAATAAACTATAGAGAGTTAAGGATTCCATCTTTGATAATGACAATAATGAGATAACATATCAAAACTTATGGGATATAGCCAAGACAATTATTAGTGGATATGTTTTATCTTTAAGTGCTTACAGGAATAAATTAGCGAAAGAGGAAAACAATGACTTAAGCATGCAACTAAAAAAAATGAGGGAAAGGACAAATCAATCCCCCCCATAAAATGCCAAATTAGAAATTTTAAATATTAAAGGAGAAAGTAATAAATTTGAGAGCAAGAAAACTACTGAGCTAATTAATAAAACCAAGAATTGATTTTATGAAAAAACAATAAAATCGATAAACCTTTGACTAATTTGATTAAAAAAAAGAAGAAACAAAATTACTAGTATCATAAATGAAAAAGGAAACACCACCAATGAGGAGAAAATTAAAGTACTAATTTGGAATTATTTTGCCCAAATGTATGCCATTAAATTTGATAATCTCAGTGAAATGGATGAATACTTTTGAAAACCTAAACTGCCCAGGTTAAATGAAGAAGAAATTAAATATCTAAATAACCCTATCTTAGAAAAAAGAAATTCAACAAACTATCATTGAACTCCCCCCAAAAAAATATCCAGGGCCAGATGGATTAAAAAATGAATTCTATCAAATATTTAAGCAACAATTGGTTATAATTCTTTATAAACTCTGTAAAAATAGTTAAAGATGGAACTCTGCCTAATTCTTCCTATGACACAATTATTGTGCTGATACCTAAACCAGGAAGAGTCAAAACAGAGAAAGAAAATTATAGACCAATTTCCCTAATGAATATGGATGCAAACATCTTAAATAAAATCTTAGCAAAGCTATTACAGCAAGTTATCATTAATACACTATGGCCAAGCAGGATTTATCCCAGGAACGCAGAGTTGGTTCAATATTAGGAAAACTGTTAGTCTAATTGACTATATCAATAACGAGTCTACCAGAAATCATATGATTATCTCAATAGATACTGAAAAAGCACTTGAAAAAATATAGTACCTATTCCTACTAAGAACACTAGAAAACATAGGAATAAATGGATTGATCCTTAGAATGTGTCTATCTGAAACCATCAACAAGCATATTAAGCAATGGGGATAAGTTAGAGACATTCTCAATAGGATCGGGGTGAAACAAGGATGCCCATTATCACCACTGCTATTCAATATTGTATTAGAAATGTTAACTTCAGAAATAAGAGAAGGAAAAGAAATTGAAGGAATTAGAATTGGGAAGGAAGAAACAAAACTTGCTTTCTTTGCAGAAGACATGATGGTATACCTAGAGAATCCTGAAAAAATCATCTAAAAAACTACTAGAAACAATTAGCAACTTTAGCAGATTTGCACAATATAAAATAAACCCTCATAAATACTCAGAATTTCTACACAAGATACAGCAGAAAGAGGTAGAATGAGAAATTTCATTTAAAATAACATCAGACAATATAAAATACTTGGGAGTCTACCTACTGAGGCAGATTCAGAAACTCTGTGAAGACAACTATAAAACACTATTCACACAAACAAAATCAGATTTAAAAACTGGGCAAATATCAACTGCTCATGGAGAGGCTGAGCTAATATAATAAAAAGGACAATTCTACCTGAATTAGCCTACTTATTTCATGACTTACCAATCAAACTTCCAAAAAATTTCTTTAATGGGCTAGAGGAAATTGTAACTAAATTAATATAGAGAAACAAAAGTCAAGAATATTCAGGGATTTAATGAAAAAAAAAGGCAGAGGAAGGTGACTTAGCCTTACCAGATCTAAAATTATACTATAAAGCATCATTTATCAGGACTATCTGGTATTGGTTAAGAAATAGAATGGTGGATCACTAGAATAGATTAGGTGCAAAAGAGACAGCAGGAAATAATTATAGTTGGATAAACCCCAAGAATACAGTTTCTGGGATAAGAACTATCTCTTCTATGAAAACTGCTTGGAAAATTGGAAGTTAGTATGGCAGAAATTTAGATTAGACTAACAGCTCACACCCTATACCAAGATAATGTCAAAATGGGTACAGGATTTAGACATAAAAGACAATATTATAAGCAAACTAATAGAACAAGAATAACTTACTTATCAGACCTATGGAAAGGAAAGCAGTTTATGACCAAGAAAGAGATGGAGAAAATCATTAAAAACAATTTAGATAATTTTGATTACATTAAATTAAAAAACATTTGTACAAACAAAACCACTGTAACTAAGATCAAAACAAATGTAGTAAATTGGGAAACTATTTTAAAAACTAGTATTCCTGACAAAGGACTCATTTCTAAAATATATAGAGAACTGTGTCAAATTTATAAATAAAAAAAAAAAACATTCCCTAATTGACAAATGGTCAAAGGATATACAAAGGCAATTTACAGAGGAGGAAATCAAAGCTATTCAAAGTCATGAAAATTTACTCTAAATCATTATTGATTAGAGAAATTCAAATTAAAGTAAATCTGAGGTATTAGCTCACACCTATCGGATTGGCCAATATGACCAGAAAGGTTAATGTTCAATATTGGGAGGGATGTTGGAAATCTGGGATGCTAATACATTGTTGGTGGATCTGTGAACTCATCTGGAGAGCAACATGGAATTATGCCCAAAAGGCAATAAAAATATGCATACCCTTTAATCCAGCAGTACTGTTACTGGATCTGTACCCTGAAGAGATCACGTAAAAGGGTAAATACTTCACTTGTACAAAAATATTCTTAGCTTCCCTGCTTCTGGTAGCAAAAATTTGGAATTCAACTGAATGCCTATCAATTAGGGAATGGCTGAACAAGTTGTGGTATATGTAAGTTACAGAACAGTATTGTTTTATTAGACACCAAGAAGGATGGGAATTCAGAGAAGCCTGAAAACACTTGCAAGAATCGCTGATGAGTGAGATGAGCAGAACCAGGAGAACATTGTATACCCTAATGGCGACATGGTGACGATGGTCAACCTTACTGTACTTTCCCATTCCATCAATGTAATAATCAGTGACAATTTTAGAGCACCTGTGACAGAGAGTACCACCTGTATTCAGAGAAAGAATGGTGGAGTTTAAACAAAGGCCAAAGTCTATTACCTTCAATTTTTTTAAAAATAAAAAAGTGTCTTATGAAGTACAGGATTTTGCTATCTCTAATATTTTATTTTCTCCTCAAGGATATGATTTTTCTTCCAACACATTCTATTTTGATCAATGTATGGCATGGAAACAATGTAAGGATGACCAGACTGCCTTATGTGGGGGTATGGGGGGGAGGGAATGGAGGGTGAAGGAAAGACTGTAAAATTCCAAATGTTACAGAAAATGCTGGGTAGAAACTACTATTGTATATCATTGGAAAACAAATAAAATATTAATTAAAAAAGATTTGCTAACTTTTGTTTTAGTTTCTTTTGCAAGGCAATTTGGTTAAGTGGCTTGCCCAAGGCGACACAGCTAGGTAATTATTAAGTGTCTGAGGTCGGTTTTGAACTCAGGTCATCCTGACTCCAGGGCTGGTGTTCTATCTACTGTGCCACCTAAATGCCCCTTGATAATGTTTTTAATGAAAAAATAAGGAAGAAAAAAATTGTTTTTTGTAGAACAGAATGTAACTTAAATCTAAGAAGATATAATTTATTCTTGTTAAAGATAAAGCCATACACTTAGTTACAAAATGAGCTTCATAAATAAAAAATGAAACAAAGTTTATGGGAAAAGATTATCTGAGTTTCAAGAGAATCAACAATAAATAAGACTATAGTGTGACGGAGAAGCCAGCAAAGAGTTAATATCTTATTACAAAATATAAGTAAGAAGAAAATAATAATGCCACAGTGCTCTATTGGATACAGATCACAGGTTTTCTGGATCCTAAGTCTTGGGAAAACTTTGAAAGATCAGTTCAAGTACAAATGTGAGTGACCAAGATATTTAATGAACTCAGCATCATGCCATACCATATAATTCATTGACATAACTTATGAAGTTTACCTTGGGACAGGGTTGAGTCTTGATAGCTGACTTCACATTTGAAGAATTATTACTTCTGTTTTGCTTAGCAATTGAAGATATGTCTGAAGTCCCACAACTTAATATAATTAACTTATGAATCCCTTCTATATCTTCACTATTGAATATCTATGTAGAGGAAAATGTGAGAAAGAACTGGAAATTATGAGTGGAAGTGAAGAGATATCAATTTTAACTAAAAGCAAGGAAATATTTTTCAAAAATTAGAGTAATCCAAAAGTGGTTAGGGGGTCCTCAAGAGACAGCTCATTTCCATTAATTTGGCATATTCAAGGGAAGGATGAATGAATATTTCCGAGGGATTAGATGGAAAAAAATGACATCATCTGAAATATGTGTGAATTGAAAACATGCTTCGATTGTGCATGTGGGAATGGGAATTTCCAGATGGGCATAGTTGTTCATTATGCAGCATAAATAGAGTAAGAAAAAGGTTTCCAGAACTATCAGAATTCATTGAAGAGAATTTATGATAAAAATAAGAGTATTGTATTGGATGATGGCGTTCAGAATTATCTGGAGGAATGATTCATGCTAGTGAGATTGAAGATTGGTAAAAATATTCTTATTTATGTGTCTGTATAATCTTTGAGGTTGTTCCTCCTTTAGAGAGTCTAAGAACAAAAGAAAGGAAAACAAAAAAACCCCTTAATTTGTAAATTTGTATTATAGATCTTTTGTCTAAATCTCCTAGGTTTTTGCCAGTCTGTTTTTTCTCATATTTAGACTGTTCTGTTTTCATTAGTTCTAACTGGGAATTACTTATCTGCCTTGGGCAAGTAATAAGATAGATTGTTGGACCCAGAGTCAGGAGGACTCATCTTCCTGAGTTGAAATGTAGCCTCACACCTTTGTAAACTTGTGTGACCCTGGACTAAACACTTACCCTTTGTTTGCCTCATTTTCCTCTTATATAAATTGAACTGGTGAAGAAAATTACAAATCACTCCATCTTTGCTTAAGAAAACCTCAAATGTGGTCATGAAGACTTGGACATCAATAAAAAAAAAAATCACTGAGCAATAGGTCCCTTCCTTAATTCTTTCTAATTTTTTCTGAGGCATTCTGTTTTGTTTTTTTATGCTGCTTGTACTGCACAATTCTTCATGGCTCTTTAACCCATCTTACTCTACTCTTTTGTACTTGAGTATCTTGATTCCTTCAAATCAACAACATTGGATTCATTTTTGTTTGCTTAGAAGTTCAAAGAAAAGACTGATAAACACTTATTCATACCCTTTGTTGAACTGATTTAATTAAATTTATCTGAATAAAAAATTCTTGATGAAATATTCATATTTGGTTTTTCTGGCTAACCTTCTAACAGTTCAGAGATGACATATTTGGCTTTAGTCCAACTTGGAAACTTCCTGATTAAGATAGTAAAACTTGCCTAGATAGGTTATTAAAGGAATTCTTTGTTGGGCAGGGGGAGTGGACCTAGAATTGTAGAAAAAGCAGTTGACAACACAGAGGTAGTTCACCCTTAAGTCTCAAATTACTTTATTACCTTGCTTTGCTGGCTAAGGTAAAATAAGGAAGAGGAAGATAGTCCTAGGAAAAGATGTTTTTTATTGCTGCCTTGGATTTCACTAACAAGCATGTTCTAAATAGAATGGGCCAACTA
Organism: Macrotis lagotis; assembly: GCF_037893015.1. Lineage (NCBI taxonomy): Eukaryota > Metazoa > Chordata > Mammalia > Peramelemorphia > Peramelidae > Macrotis > Macrotis lagotis. Next base: position 24,427,005 of record NC_133663.1, on the reverse strand, counting down.
GGAGTGTACAATGTTGGATATCTTTATTTTTTTTAGGTTTTTTCAAGGCAAACAGGGTGAAGTGACTTGCCCAAGGCCACACAGCTAGGTAATTATTAAGTGTCTGAGTCCAAATTTGAACTCATGTACTCCTGACTCCAGGGCCCGTGCTTTATCCACTAATGCCACCTAGCCACCCCTAATGTTGTATATCTTAAAAATTTAATATGAGAGCATTTAGCAATCTTTTTCTATGAAAAAAAAGCATTTTTTCATACTTAGAACTGCAGAATCATGAAGACCATGAATTTCCTTGACAACCAACATATTGAGTTGACTACTTGAAGACCTGTGGTGATAATGACTAACTGCTTTTACCAGCCTCTCTCCATTTTGAAATAACTCTAGGTGTTTTGAATTTTATGCATTATACTAAATCAAGATTTAGACAATATATAGTCTAACTGCCCATTCCCTTCTCATTGGACCTTGATCAGCACTTGGGGGCCATTCAGAACAAATTTAATACAACTAAATAAAATCTTAATTTTATAAAGGGAATTCCACAACTTCACTCTCTTCTTTCCATCATCTCATCTCTAAGTTTAATATTCCCAATTGCTTCATTCAGTCACTTATCCTTCAGATCAATGAATTGAATAATTAATTTATTGATTACTACATTCAATCAATATTTTAGTCACCTTACTTGTCTTTCTCTATACAATCTTCAAATTGCCAATTTTCCTTTTAAAATCTGAGGTCCAGAACTGACCACAATACTTTAAATGTAGTCTAAAAATGACAGAGTACAGACAGATGGACACTATACTTATATAATAACCCATCTAATCCCCTCTTTTCTCATTTTCTTCTTTTGTTAGGTAGCATGCATTTGAACTAGTAACATAAGCTTTATCTGTATTAGCTCTACATGTCAAAAATAATCTCTAACATACTGGAAGCATAACTTATCATGATTTATCCAAGGTAGTGGAATGCAAGATTTAGAATAGGAAAGATCTAGAAATCCATACTTCAACACTCGCTAACAGTGTGCCTTCTGTCAAGTCTCTTTTTCTCCTTAGGTCTTAGTTTCATCATTTGTAAAATGACAATATCAAATTCAATGATCTTTAAAGACTCTTCCAATTCTAAATGTATTATCTTACAATCCTATAATAACAATAGTTTCAACATCCTCTACTTTCTTTTTTTAAAAAAATAAATTTTTCCAATTACAAAGGTAGTTTTCATCATTCATCTTTTGTAAGATTTTTAAGTTCCACATTTTTCTCCCTCCCTCTCTTCCTTCCATTTCCTCCCCATAACAGTGAGTAATGTGATATAGGTTATATATGTACAATCATGCTAAACATATTTCCATATTAGTCATGCTGTATAAAAAGAATCAGAACAAAAGTGAAAACAGTGAGAAAGGAAAAACCAATAAGTGAGGATGGTATCCTTTGGCCTATATTCAGGCTCCATAGTTCTTTTTCTGCATGTAGATGGCATATTTCTTCACAAGTAATTTAGAATTGTCATCTTTGATCACTGTATTACTGAGAAGAGCTAAGTCTATCATAGTTGGTCATCATATAATGTTGCTGTTAAGGAGTACAATGATCTGATTCTGCTGACTTCACTCAGCATAAGTTCATATAAGTCTTTTCAGGTTTTTCTGAAGTCTGACCAGTCATGATTTCTTACAGCACAATGGTATTCCATCACTTTTATATATCACAATTTATTCAGCCATTCTCCAATTGATAGGGAGTATCCAAATCTTTGCCACTACAAAAAGAGATATTATACATCTTTTTATACATGTAAGTCCTTCCCCCTCTTCTATGATCTCTTTGGGATAAAGATCTAATAAAATTACTGGATCAGAAGGTATACACAGTTTTCTAACTCTTTGGGTATAATTCCACATTTCTCTCTAGAACACTGGGTTATCTTCATAATACCACCACGAGGCATTAATGTGCCAATTTTCCCAAATCTCCTACAATATTTGCCATTTTCCTTTTCCATTCTTTCAGACAATCTGAAGTGATACCTCAGAATATTTTTTAAACTTTCATTTCTCTAATTAATAATGACTTAGAGCATGTTTTCATATGACTATAGATATCTATAATTTCTTCATCTTAAAACTGCCTGTTCATATACTTTGAGCTTCTGTCAATTGGGGAATGACTTGTATTTTTTGAATTTGAATCAATTCTTTTTATATTTTAGAAATGAGTCCATTAAGATAAATGTTGGCCATTAAAATCATAGTTTTCTGCATTCCTTCTAATCTTTGTTGCATTGGTTTTGTTTGTTCAAGATTTACTTTAATGTAATCAAAACTGTTTATTTTGCAATTTTAAAATGTCCTCTATCACTTCACTTGTTTGGTCCTAAACTCCTTCTCTCTCTTTTAATTGGCTTAGGACATCACCCTTTTGTCTAAATCATATACCCATTTCACCCTTATCTTGGAATAGGGTGTGAGGGTATTATAATTTCTAAGACTATAACCTCTATTTATGTAATTTTATTTATTAAATAGTCTCAAATCTTCATTAATACAATATTATTTTTATTTTTATTTAAGTGAATTTTATGTCCAATTTATGTTTGTTTCTATTTTAAGTAATTGTTTGGGAAGCCTGAATCCAGACTCCAACTTTTTTGTTTGTTTGAATGATCCACTTAACATCTATTTTCCATTCAACACTTGGTTTACAAAATATGAAATACCAGGTAGGTTCTCAAGGTATCCACAGACATCATACACATGGAGCAGCTTAGCTTTGGTTCACATGGTGCCAGAACCTGGCATCTTCAGAGCTGCAGCTGTAGCCCTTTTACAACTCATTGAGTAATTGCAGCACCATGGCTATAGCCTGCATGGATGAGCTCTTATTACAACCTTACAGATGGAGTTGGAGGATCACCACTGATTGGGGGAATTAGCAGAGCATCAGCTCACTGTGACTACACAAATAGATATTTTTCCAAGGGCACTGAGCAAACAAATTCCCAGACATTGTAGTCATTTGAAATCCCAGGTTGGCATTGCAGGGCTTTGATTTTTTAGAGCCAGGGCTGTTAAACATGGCTTTGATTTGGCAGCATGGAGGCACTAGAAGGCAGCCAAAGCAGAAATAACTTCAACTGTTTTGATAGCGTTTGATCATTTGATGACTCATTGAAATACCCTTTAGTTTGCAGTCATAATACAAGAAAATTTATGCTTATGAATAGAAGCCACCTGGTTCAGTGGATTAAATGCTTTGTTTAGAGAACTGGGTTCAAGTACTTTGTTACTTATTTAGTGTGTCACAATGGTTAAGTCACTTAGCCTAGGATGTTCATTTATCTATAAAATGAAGACATTTCAGTAGATTAGTCAATCAACAAGTATTTATTCAAAGACTACTATGTGACCATCCAGTGATATCTACTGGTTCTGTGATTCTATTAATCTTTCAATTCTTTAGCTAGATCTTTAAGGTGCAAAAAACGACGCTGCTACTTGCCCTCCAAGAACCACCTACAAAGTACCCAGCCCTTATTGCTACAAAACAATAAAGGTTAAGCTAGATTTATATATAAAGTCCTTTCAAAGTCTAAATTTCTAGATCCTTAAAAATATTATTAAAATCTAACTAGAAAAGTGGCAAAAATTTTAAGAACAATTTTAAAATAATAAACAGTAATGAAATAATTTGAAATCACATTACTATACTTTTAATGCTCTATAGTAAACTGTAAAAGATATTCTAGAAAAGAAGTATCTAAGGATATCCTAGTGGATTAGTAAATCATATTATTATTTATTTGTGTAATTATCTTTATCTGTGAAGGTCAGTGGGTAAGATGGATAATTTTGAAAAGCAACATATTGTTTCTTAGCTGATTGGTTAAAATCTTCAGGAAACTTTGACTTTTTCATATCAACCAAAATGAGGAGAGCAACCAGATGAATTTGTTTATTTTGTTGTTGTTATTTGTTTGTTTTTGGTCTTTAGTTTTTGCAAGGCAATGGGGTTAAGCGATTTGATGAAGGTTGCACAGGGAATTAATTATTAAGTGTGTGATATTAGATTTGAACTCGGGGTCCTCCTGACTTTAGAGCTGTTGCACTATCCACTGGGTCACCTAGCCACCCCTGCTGGGTGAGTTTGTGATGAGGCTTAGAATTAAATTTTGGGAAAACTTGATCTTATTTAAATATTTAAAATTCACTATTATCTTATTTCAGTCAGAAATATCATGGAAATGAAATAATGGAAAATCTTGGAAAAGTAATTTTATTCATTAATTTAAATAAAATATTTTCTGCCTGAAAAAAAAGCAGCTACTTTAAGTGACAGGACTTCATAGCAGAGACAAAAGTTAGAAAATACTTCACATTGTGATCTAAGAAACAATTAAGATAACCTTAAACTCTGATTAAGAAGCAGATGTTATAGAACACTGGCCCTAGAGTCAAAATGACCTGAGTTTTAAAAAATCAAGTAAGAAAGGTAGAAGAAAGATTGGATAAAGGAAATGAGAGTCATGCAAGAGACAGTCTATAGCTTGGAAAAGGAAGGAAAATAGTTGAAAGAAGGCAACAACTCCTTAAAAAATACATTTGGCTAAATGGGAAAAAAAAAGTCCACTGAAGAAATGAAATCCTTTGAAAGTAGAATCAGTCAAATGGAAAAGGAAGTACAAGTGCTCAAAGAAGAAAATAATCCCTTAAAAATTAGAGTTCAATAAGGGAAAGCTAATGACTCTATGAGACATCAAAAGTCAGTAAAACTCAAAAGAATGAAATAAAGATTGTAAAATTGAAAAAAATCACTCACCTGGAAAACAGATCCACAACAGATAATTTAAGAATTATTGGAATACATGAAAACCATGACAGAAAAAAAGAAAGCTTCAACAACATCTATCAAGAAATTATCAAGGATAATATCAGTGGTATCTGCTCACTAGAAGATCAAATAGTCTTTGAAAGTATTCACTGATCACCTCCTGAAAGAGATTCCAAAATAAAAATTCCAAGAATTATTATAACCAAACTCCAGAATTATGAGGTCAAGGAGAAAATACTGCAAGTAGTTAGAAAGAAACAACTCAAATGTAAAAGAACCATTGTCTGGATTATACAGGATTTAGCAACTTCTACATTAAAGGGTCAGATATCTTCCAATATGATATTCTGGAAGACAAAGGAGCTTGGATTATAGCAACGAATCAACTACCCAGCAAAATTGAGCATATTCTTTCAACAGAAAAGGTGAACATTTAATTAAATAGGGAATTTTCCAATTTTTCTGATGAAAAGTCTAGAGCTAAACAAAAAATAAATTGATCTTCAAATACAAGACTCATTAGTAGCATGAAAAGGTAAAGGAGAAAGAAAAAAAAACACATCAATCAATAAGCTTATACTGGTTAAACCCTAAATGGGAAGATGATAATATTGAGAATTATATCCCAATTACGGCAATTAGAAGTAGTATACATAGGGGTGGCTAGGTGGAGGAGTGGATAGAGCACCAACCCGGAGTCAGGAGTACCTGAGTTCAAATCCAGTGTCAGAAACTTAATAATTACCTATCTGTGTGGCCTTGGGCAACCACTTAACCCCATTGCCTTGCAAAAAAACAAAAAACAAAATACAAAGATAGAAGGTGTAGATGTAAGTTGATTTTGATGTAACAGTTAAAAAAAGTAGTGGATGAAAAAATAGGGATTGTACTGGGTGAACAGAAAAAATAAACAGAATAGGGTAAATTACATCACAGGTAAAGGCATAAAGGACCTCTTCCACAGTATATGGAAAGAAGGGAGGGGATCAACAGTGTTTAAATTTATTTTTATTAGATTATCTCAAAAAGATAATAGTATACTCACTCAGGCATAAACAAGTAGAAGTAGAGGGGAAAAGACAAAGAAAATGGGAGGGGGTGATAGAAGAAAGGGTGAAAGAAATGCAGAAGTAAGAGGAGAAATGGGAGAGAAAAGGATTTCCTTGATAGAAGGAAGTGAAGATTCAGGGAGGCAGTGTTCAGAAGTAAAGCCCTTGAAAGGAGAGAAAGGGGAAAAAGAGAGAGAAAAGTAAAAATGGGGAAAATAGGATCTAGGGGAAATGCATAGTAATCATATCTGTGAATGAGAATGGGATGAACTGTCCCATAAAACTGAAGTAGATAACAAAGAGTATTAAAAAACAGAATCTGATAATCTGCTACTTATAAGAAGCATATTGGAATAAATTAGAGAAACAGGAGAACTATGAATTGGGCATGCAACTAAAAAAAAAGTTAGAAAAGGAACATATAAAAAAATCCCAAGAGGCAGCTAGGTGGCGTAGTGGATACAGCACTGGCTCTGGAGTCAGAAGTACCTGGGTTCAAATCCAGTGTCAGACACTTAATAATTACCTAGCTGTGTGGCCTTGGGCAAGTCACTTAACCCCGTCTGTCTTGCAAAAAAAAATCTAAAAAAATTCCCTAATTTAATACCAAATAAGACATCTTGAAAAAATCAAAGGAGAAATTAATAAAATTAAAAGAAAGCTTTGGAATTAATAAATAAAACACTAAGGTATCAACTCACACCTATAAAATTGGCTAAAATAACAAAATTTATGGGATGCAGCCAAATCAGGTCAGTGTAAATTTTATAACTCCAAATGCTTTCATGAATAAAACAGAGAAAGAGTACATCCATGACCTGTGCATGCAACTTAAAAAGCTAGAAAAAGAACAAATGAAAAAATTCACAATTAAAGAATAAATTAGAAATTCTGAAAATCAAAGAGGAGGCAAATAAAACTAAAATAAAAAATATGGCACTAATAAATAAAACTAAAAACAGGTTATATAAAATAAGATTTGATTAAATTCATTTAAAAAAAAGAAAGACTACGACATAATTATCAATATCAAAAATGAAAAGGGTGAATTTATCACCAGTGTAGAGGAAATTAAAGTTATAATTAGGAAACATTTTGCCCAACTGTATATCAATATATTTGGTAATTTAAGTGAAATGGATGGATATTTACCAAAAACATTATAAGTTGTATAGATGAATGAGAGGAAATAATATTCTTAAATAAAACTAAATAAGAAAAAGAAATTGAAATGTTTCATAAATTCAAAGATCTCAGTTTCTGGGAAAAGAACTCACTATTTGACAGAAATTGCTGGGAAAAATTGAAAAATAGTACTGTAGGAAGTAGGAATAGTCCAATATCTCCCACAATATTTCATGATAAGGCCCAAATCGGTATATGATTCAGATAGAAAGAAAATCAGGAGGGAAAGTAATAGCTTGTTGTAAGTTTTATAGAGAAGGGAAGCAGTTATGTTCAAATAAAAGATAAAGACTAATTTTGATTACTTTAAATTAAAAATTGCTTTCATCCATACAAGACCAATGCAACCAAGTTTTGAAAGACAGCATAGTTCTTGAAACTACTTTCTATAGCTAATTTATCTGATAAAAGTTTCATTTCATATATATGAACTGAGTCAAATTTAAATACAAACCATCCATTACTTGCTGCCATGAGGAGAGGGGAGGGAAAGGAAGGTGGTTAAAAAATGTGGAATTCAAATGTTGAAGATTAATGTTGAAAACTAAAACTAAAAATAAGATAGTATATTAAAAAAATACAAGCCATTCCTCAATTGTAAACAGTCAGAGAATATGAATGGGAAATTTTTAGGTACAGAAATTATGCCTATTTATAGTGATATACAAAAAATGTTCTAAATCATTAGAGAAATGCAAATTAGAACAACTATGAGGTTTCACTTTATACCTATCAGATTGGCTAAGATAACAGAAAAGGACAATGATAAATGTTGGAGATGATGTGAGAAAATTGGGACACTGATGCATTGTTGGTGGTAGAGTTAGGAAATGATCTAACTATTCAGAAAAAAACAATTTGAAATTATACCCAAAGCGGTATTAAACTGGTCATAAACTTTGATATAACAATATCACTACTTATGATCCCAAAGAGATCATAAAACTGGGAAAAGGACCCATATGTACAAAGATATTCACAGTGGCTCTTTTTGTGGTGACAAAGAATTTGAAACTGAGGGGATGGCCTTCAATTGGGAATGGCTGAACAAGCTGGGGTATATGAATGTAATGGAATACTAGAGTTGGATAAGAAATGGTGAGCAGGAAAAAAACAAACAAACACAAAGAAAGAAAGAAAGAAAGAAAGAAAGAAAGAAAGAAAGAAACAAACAAACAAACAAACAAACAAACAAACAAAGAAACAAAGAAACAAAGAAAAAAGAAAGAAAGAGAAAGGAAGGAAGGAAGGAAGAAAGAAAGAAAGAAAGAAACAAACAAACAAACAAACAAACAAAGAAACAAAGAAACAAAGAAAAAAGAAAGAAAGAGAAAGAAAGAAAGAAAGAAAGAAACAAACAAACAAACAAACAAAAGCAGGAAAGTCTTTCAAGAACTGATGGTCAGTGAGGGGAACTGAACCAGAGGGACATTGAACAAATTAACAGCAACACTGAGCTTTGATCAACTATGATAGACTTATTTCTTCTTAGCAATAAAATGAAGCAAAACAATTTGAAAAGAAAATCTATGGAAAATGCTGTACACGAGCATGAAAAGTACATGGTAGTTTATGAGAAATGATACAAAATCAATAAAGAAAGAGTACTTATGTTATACATCTTGGTCTAGTATAGAGGCTGCCATATTTAGCAATGCCTGGGTTTTGGATGGTTTGATCTACCTTTGTTCCTAGATCATTGTCTTCTATATGATTACCAAGATGGTTCTATTTCCACAGGGTTTAGTTTCCCTATGATTTTACTGTCTAGTCTATTTCTCTTGAGTCTCCAGTAAGGTAGTCCTCCCCACTCTTCCTACTCTGGATTCTAAGTCGAGTTTCCCAGCCTAGGTTTGTTTAGACAAAGTGTTCAAGAAAACTGAACAATTGGTTACTCCTGGTTGCGAATTTCTTCCAGTTCTATTTTCCCCATCTTTTTACTTCCTGTTCTCTTCGGTTTAGTTGTATCATAAAATCAAAGAGAATCAGAAGGCATCTCATCCAATTTCTTACTGTCATAATGATCACTTCGATGATAGACATTCAGCCTATAAAATCTCTCAGGGAAGCTTACAATTGCTGATTCAGGTGAGAAACAGCTTTAATTTTTACAAAGTTCTTTCTTCCACTGGCTCACAATTTTGTCTTGATTCTAAATTCTGAATCAATATTTAATGTCTCCTCTTTTCTATGGGAAAGTTAGAATTGGAATTAGGATACCTTTATTCAAAATCTGCCTTAGTCACTCACCAACTTTGTGACTGTGGACTAGTCATTTTTAACATTTTTTTAGCCTTAGTTTTCCCATAATGAGGTTAATAAAAATTATTTATTGGGTGGTGGTGAGAATAGATGAGTTTAGATATTTTTACATATATATATATGTATATATAAACACTAGCAAATTACTGAATGTATGTATTCAGTAACTTACCAATTCTCTATACAAACTTAAAGTTCTATATAAATATTATTATTTATAATATTATTAAAATTATGTTATTATCCATGTGAGGTTTAATGAGACATGTGAATTTTCTCATTCTGTTTCTTTAACTTTCAAATGAGAATAATATTGGTGCTTTTCTCATACAGTTTTTATGAAAGTCATATAATTATACAAAATATTTTTCAAAACAAACTATTATGTTTTAGTTATCATTTTCATTCTATGACATGTCTTCTAATATAAAAAAACCCAGTGATCATTATGCTTCTTCTTTAGAAGAAACACCCCTTATTCCTTGAATCTTTTATCATATACTATACCTTAGAGAACGCATAATCTTGGAAGCATCATCCTGAATCATAGGAATTGACTTAGGAGTTAATTCTTAGAAATATAACCCAAATTATACCCTTTTAAAAATAGCATGTGTTTCATACCTATTTTGTTTTATCCAGTCTTTCCTTAGAGATCACGAGGGCAAACTTACTATGTCATAAGGCAATCCATTACTCATGATTGTCTCTATTTGTTAGACAGCTTTCTTTCTTTCTCCCACTCAAACAATAAAAATCACTTATTAAGCACTGTGTTAGAAATTGCCACAAAGGATAAAAAAGATAAAAGTGCAAAGAGCTTGCATTTCACAAAGGAAAGACAAATAATGATGGTGTTTTTTCCTTAATTCCCAAAGAAGACTATGACTTCAGGGAGGTGAGGCCATGACAAGCACATAATAAAATTACATATAAATAAAAAATAAATATAAATCAAATAGGCAGTTTGGTGAGGAGAGACTAGAAGAATGCCACCTTGAAGGAAGGAGAAAGATTATGTGAGATTGATAGGATGATGGGATTGCATTCCATACATTGAAGACAACAAGTGAAAACAGATAGAAAGATAATTTGTCTTCTTGAGAATCCTGTTAAAGAAAAAGAGTGTCAATTTGGCAGAATTATAAAATATGGACAGGAGAAGTAATAGTCAATGATGTTAAACAGATAGTTTGGTACAAATTGCAAGTAGTTTCAAAAACTTAACAGATAAATAAATTTGAATTTTAAGGAAATTAGTTTAGTAACAAGGAGAATGGTAGGTTAAATAAGTAAGAAATTTGAAACAAAGAGACCAAAAGATTATTACAATAATCTTGGCAAGAAGTGATGAAGACTTGAACTAAGGTAAGAGCTTAACAGGTAGACAGAAAGCCCAAATTTGAGAAATATTCTGGTGGTAAAAGTGACAAGATTTGAATCTTTTTGGAAAAGAGAATGACAGCAGCTAAAGGGTTGAACATAATTCTGAGATTATCAAATGAAAGACTCAAAAGGTGCTAGTGTTTTTTGGCAAAAATAAGAAAGTTTTGAAGAGCCAAAGATCAAGGGAGGAGGAAGCACATTCAGTTTCACACCTGTTAAAGTGGATATTTCTTTAGTGATTAGGGATTGAATCTAAGAAGACAGAATGGGAATGGTGATAAAGATCTGAGAGTAAAACACATAGGCTTAATAGTTAATAGTTAAACTCATGTAAACTAATATGCCTCTCTGTAATTTTTAGTGATTGCTCCCAATTCTGTCCTGGGATTGAGATGGGGGGAACAAATGCAATAATTCTTCTAAATAGTAACTTTTTGACTTAAGATAGTATTATGTCTTCCCTAATTTTTTCCTATCTTAGATTAAGCATCCTTCATGTTAGAAAGCCCTCATGACTGAAACAAATCCTTATATTATATAATTTGAATTTCCTTCCTATTCTGATTGTCATCCTTTGGAAACAATCAATTTTCTTATGTTCTCCAAAGTTTAAATCTTGTCACTATGCCACATTGATTTTAGATTTTAGGAAATAATATTCTTTGGGAAACCTTTAAAAGCCTTGAACAGAGGTAGGAGACCTTATTTTAAGCAAATATTTCATAGTCAGAGGGACCTGAGCAAGAAGAAACACAAAAGGTGGCAGGCTTCTTTTTATTATTTACTCAATAATTATTATCAGTTGTTTTATTTTTCTGTGTGAATAATGAATCTCAAATAGATATTTCACTAAGGTGTTTTACTAAGTGAATTCATTATATGTGAATGGAGAGAAAATATCCAAGGAAGAAAACATATTTAAGTTTTATAAATTTCTATTGTGAGATTGAAACATTCCATTGTTTGGGGGTCATTTTACATAATGATTTCTTTGGAGTTTGTTGGGTTTTTTTTTTTTTGGATAAATCTCTCTGCACAATGGAATATAATCTTTTGACATACAGAGATGAAAATTACCTCCCAGTAATTTTCAAAGCCAAATTCAGTTGTCAAAACAAAATAAGTTCAGAGCATTTGTTGTGAAATTGAACTCTTAGTACATAATTTTGAGTGGAACCAGCAAGGGGTAGTGGATCAAGTGTCAGATTTAGAGTCAAGAAAAAAGTAGCTACAAATTCTGGTTATTGCATTTCTTGCTTGTCTGATCTTCCACAAGTATCTTAACTCCTATTTGCCTCAGATGGCTTCCCGGGGGCAGCTAGATGGGTCAATGATTAGAGTGCTGGGTCTAGGGTCAGAAAGACTCAGCTTTGTGAATTCAAATATGACCTCTGACATTTTAGTTATATGATCCTGGACATGTCATTTAAGTATGTTTGCCACAATTTCTCATCTGAAAATGAGAAAGGAAAGGAAATGGTAAACTGTTTAGTAACACTACCAAAAAACCAAAACAAAACAAAAACAAAAGAATAGAGCTCAAAAAGTTGGACATGACAGAAAAATGAATCAATAATAACAACAAAGCTTCCAAGGACTTATTTACTAAATCGTGAAAATTATATGACCTGGATAAGTGGAAGTCCTTCTCATGCACCTTGTCCTTCGGCTTGAGGGAAATCAATTTTTTTATTATATTAACAATCAGTTATAAATTAGGGTCCAGATTTTTTATTTCCTCATTCAGGGACTAGTCCCTTGTAGGTCAACCAGTCTTTAAATGACAAGGCTCTCCAAGAAGAGTAGATCCTCACCTTCTCTTTAGAGTATAAGCAGAATCTAATTTAGCATTAAGTCCATGTCCTTTTACCTCTCCATTAGAATTTAGAGTAACCCAGTTCAAGGAGTAAACCAATTAGAGTAATCTCTGTAGAGTTGAAATCCTTTTCTCACATTACTAGAGGCAAATAGGCACCATGATCAAGCCCTTAGCAGGAAGAAGTGTAGAGTTAAGCTAAACTCCTTATTAATTATTCATCAATTAGGGTTGATTTCTGTCAGGGACATTCTCTTTCCCAAAAATGTTTAGTACCTCTATTAACAATCTTTCTTCACCAAGAGAAGCAACTGACCATCAAATTATTAGTTAGGTTAATTACAGATCCTTTGTATAATATTAACTTGCTTAATCTTGAACAAAATTATATTGTATGTCAGATTCTCAACGAAATCATGAACTGCTTTTTGGTTGCTAACAATCTAATTTATTCAAGAGAGAAGCAAGATCTAGACAAAAAAGGAGGAAAATCCTTAAAAAACCTCAAGTGGAAATGTGGTTGCATACTGATATATAACTATATCATCTTTATCTAATCTGTATCTATATAGTTCAATTTCCTATCCAGTTTATATCCTTTTGAATCCTGACCACTTTGTTAAATGGTAATAATATCTTCTTTTATGAATTTTACATTTTCCCCTTCATTTTTGGTTTAATTTAATTTAATTTTTTCATTACATGGGAAGCTAGTTTTCAAAATTCATTCATTTGCAAGTTTATGAGTTCTTTTTTTCCTACCACCCTCCCTTCCTTCTCTCCTCCATATGGTGGCAAACAATCTGGTAAAAGTTTTATGTACTATCATATGTAACATATTTCCATATTAGTCATGTTGTGAAAGAAGGATTAGAACAAAGGAGGGAAAAACATGAGTAAAAAAGAAAAGGAATAAAGGAAGTTTTAAAAAGGGAATATAATGTGCTTTCCTCTGCATTCAGACTCCATAGTTTTTCTCTGAATGTGGTTGATATTTTCCTTAACAGATCAAGATTTGTCCTTCATCACTGAACTGCTGAGAGGAGTGCAATCATCATAGATGATCATCTAACAATAGTGTTGTTAACATCAACAGTGTCCTCTTGGTTCTGCTCACTTCTCTCAGCATCAGTTCATGTAAGTCTTGCCATGCTTCTCTAACGTCTGGCGACACACGATTTCTTTTTTCTTTTTCTTTTTAGGTTTTTTTTGCAAGGCAAATGGGGTTAAGTGGCTTGCCCAAGGCCACACAGCTAGGTCATTATTAAGTGTCTGAGACCAGATTTGAATCCAGGTACTCCTGACTCCAAGGCCGGTGCTTTATCCACTACGCCACCTAGATGCCCTGACACATGATTTCTTACAGAAACTATAGTACCCCATAACATTCAGATATCATAACCTGTTTAGCCATTCCCCAATTGATGGGCATCCCCTCCATTTCCTAATCTTTGCCACTGCAAAAACTGCTGCTACAAAGTTCTTGTGCACGTGGATCTTTACCTATTCATTAATCTCTTAGTAAAGTTATTGTTGAATCAAAGGTTGTGCCCAGGTTTAATTCTCTTTGGGGTATAATTTCAAATTGTTCTTCAGATTGGTTGAATCAGTTCACAACTATGCCATTACTATTAGTGTTCCGATTTCCTTACACTCTCTCTAACATTGATTGCTTTCCTTTTATTTTATTTTATTTTTTTTGGTCAACTTAACTATCTGATGGGTTTGAGATGGTATCTTAGAATTGTTTTAATTTCTCTAATCAGTAATGTTTTGGAAGATTTAATTTCTTCATCTCAAATCTGAAAATATCTTTTGACCATTTACCAATTGAAGGATGTTTTGTAACCTTAACAATTTGATTCAGTTCTCTCTATGTATTTTAGAAATGAATCCTCTATCAGAAACACTCACCGTGAAAATTGTTTTCCACCTTTTTGTTTTCCTTTTAATCCTGTCTGCATTACTTACATTTATGTAAATACTTTTAAATTTAATATAGACAAAATCTTACATTTGGTAATTTATCATGTTCTCTATCTCTTTTTTGATCATATACTTCTCTTTCCATAGATCAGACAGATAGAATATTCTTGTCCTCTCAATTGGTTTATGGTATCAATCCTTATGTCTAAATCCTGTATTCATTTTCATCTATTTTTTTGGTAGGTGGTATTAGATATGGGTCTATGCCTAGTTTTTGCCATATTATTTTCTAGCCTTCCCAGAAGTTTTTGTCAAATAGTAAATTCTTATCCCAGAAGCTGATAGCTTTGGATTTGTCAAACAGGAGATTGCTGTAGTCACTTATTTTGACATTTTGGATTTATCAAACAATAGATTGCCATAGTCATTTACCACTGTTTCTTTTGTACTTAATCTAATCCACTGATCCTCTTCCCTGTTTCCTAGCCAGAACCAGAGAGTTTGGATGATTGCTGTTTTATGATGTAATTTTAGCTCTGGTACAGCTAGGCCACCTTCATTTGCATTTTTGCATTAAATTCTTTGCTATTCTTGACTTTTTTATTGCTCCAAATGAATTTTGCTACTATTTTTTCTGACTCTAGAAAATAGTTTTTTGGTTAGTTTGATTGGTATGGCACTGAACACATAATTTAGTTTGAATAGGATTGTAAATTTTTATTGTATTAGCTCAGCCTATCCATGAGACAATTTTACAATTGTTTTAGAACTGATTTTTTTGTATGAAAAATATTTTGTAATTTTGTTCATACAATTTTTGTATTTGTCTTGGGAAGTGGGTTCCCAAATATTTTATATTGTCTAGGATTGCTTTATATGCAATTTCTCTTTCTAGTTCTCACTTTTGGACTGTTTTGAGCTTATATAGAAATGTGAGTTTATTTTATAACCTGCTACTTTGCTTCAAATAGTTTTTTAGTTTAATTTTCTATGTTTCTCTAAAAACAGCACCGTATCTTCTGTGAAGAGTAAGAGTTTTGTTTGCTAATTGCCTGTTCTAATTCCTTCAATTTATTTTTCTTCTCTTATTGTTACAGCTAGCATTTCTAATACTATATTGAATAATAATGGTAATAATGGGCATCCTTGTGTCACCCCTGAATTTTTCTAGAAATGATGCTTGTTTATCTCCATTACATAAAATGCTTGCTAATGGTGTTAGATGGGTACTGCTTATCATTTTAAGGAAAAGTCCATTTATTCCTTTGCTCTTATGTTTTTTAATAGTACTGGGTGCTCTATTTTGTTAAAAGCTTATTCAGCATCTATTGAGATAATCATATTATTTTTGCTAATTTCATTACTGAAATGGTAAATTATGCTGATTGTTTTGCTAATATTGAAACATCCTTGCCTACCTGGTATAAATTCTGCCTGATCATGATGGATTATGTTATTAATAACTTGTACAATGCCTTTGCTAATAGTTTTGGTAAAATCAATATTCATTAGGGAGATTGGTCTATAATTTTCTTTGTCTGTTTTTTTCTCTTCCTGGTTTAGGTATCAGTACTATATTGGTGTCATAAAAGGAATTTACCAGAACTCCTACTTCAGTTATTTTTAAAATAGTTAATAGAGAATTGGAATTAATTGTTCCTTGAATGTTCTCTTGCAAATCCATCTGGCCCTGGAGATTTTTTTCCCTTAGGGAGTTTATTGCTGATTTCTTTAATTACTTTTTTCTGAAAAGGGTTATTTAAGTCTTTTATTTTCTCTTCTTTAAACTGCATAGCTTATATATTTTTTGCAAATATTCATCCATTTTACTTATATTGGAGCAAAATAGCTCTGAATTATTACTTTTATTTCTTCCTCATTGATGGTGAGTTCTTTCTTTTCATTTTTGATACTGATAATTTGATATTTCATTGTTTTTTATAAAATCATCTCTCAGTTTTATTTATTAGTTCAATCATTTTCTTACTTTTTATTTTATAAATTTCTCCATTGATTTTCAGAATTTCTAATTTGACATCTAATTGGTTGATTTTTAATTTGTTTTTTTTCTAACTTTTTTAGTTGTATGCCCCATCCTTTGATCTCCTCTATCTCTATTTTACCTAAATAAACATTTAGAGATATGAAATTTCTCTTAAAAATGCTTTTGGGGGGGCGGCTAGGTGGCACAGTGGATAAAGCACCAGCCTTGGAGTCAGGAGTACCTGGGTTCAAATCTGGTCTCAGACACTTAATAATTACCTAGCTGTGTGGCCTTGGGCAAGCCACTTAACCCCATTTGCCTTGCAAAAAACCTCCTAAAAATAAAATAACAAAAATGCTTTGGGGGCAGCTATGTGATTCAGTGGATGGATAGAGCATTGGCCCTGGAGTCAGGAGGACCTGAGTTTAAATTTGACCTCAGACACTTAATTATTTCCTAGATATATGACCTTGGGCTAGTCACTTAACCCCATTGCCTTGCAACCCCCATCCCCTCAAAACTGCTTTGATTCTATCCCACAAGTTTTACTATGAAATCTCATAATTGTCACTTTTTCCATGAAATTGTTATTTCTATGATTTCTTGTTTGATCTACTCATTCTTTTTAATTAGGTTACTTAGTTTCCAATTGATTTTTAGTTTATATTTCCATGACTTTATTACATGTAATTTCAATTGCATCATGATCTGAAAGTTATACATTTAATATTCCTTCCTTTATGCATTTGATTGTGAGATTATTATACCCTACTACATAGTTAATTTTTGTGTAAATACCATGTACTATAGAGAAAATATATTTCTTTCTATTTACATTCTATTTTTCTCCAGAGGTTTATCATATCTAAGTTTATTCTACTTAAAGATTTTATTTATTTTGAATTTTACAATTTTTTTCTCTAATCTTGCTTCACTCCCCCCACCCCCCACAGAAGGCAATTTGCCAGTCTTTATATTCTTTCCATGGTATACATTGATACAAATTGAATGTGATGTGGTAGAAATCATATCCTTAAGGAAGAAACATAAAATATAAGAGATAACAAGATCAGACAATAAGATATCAGCTTTTTTTCTAAATTAAGGGTAATAGTCCTTGGTCTTTATTCAAAATTCACAATTCTTTTTCTGGATACAGATGGTATTCTTCATTGTAGACAGCCCTAAATTGTCCCTGATTGTTACACTGATGGACTGAGAAAGTCCATCATGGTTGATCATTGCCCCCATATCATATCTAAGTTTTCTAAAATTCTATCCACCTTCTTAAATTCCTTCTTGGTTATTCTGTGGTTAAATTTATCTAATTCTCAGAGAAGGAGATTATAAGCAATGTATGGTCATCTTTAAAAACTGATTGGAATAACATGTCTCCTCTAATATCTTCTTTGTTTTCTCTTAGGAAACCTTTTACTATTCACAATTCTGTATACATCAATCTGCATCTCACATGGACACCTCTTTGAACTATTTTCTTTTTTCCCCACTCAAAAAATTCCAGAAATTTTTATTTCTGATACAGAACACATCAAATTCTAAACTAACTCTAAACATGATTTAAATTTTGAATAATATTGCTGCTGTAATTGGACAAAGAAAAAGGATAGCAATGAAGGCTGCCATGTTAAAGATAATAGAAATTAAGGGGAAGTGAAAAGCCAAAACTATGAAGGATTAGTGAGTTTTCTTCTAAAGTTTCTAAAGCTTATAAAAAATAATTAAAATATTCAAGATCTTCAGATTAACTCAATGTGGTCAAATAAAATTCCTCTCTTGTCTGGAGGTGCAAGGCAGACATATTTTGATCACTAATAAGGGTCTGTCTTTGATCAAAAGACTCTTCTTTTGATCTGTCTATCCCCTCTAGCTCTTATATATTTCATCTCCCTTTCAAAGATAAACTCCTTGAGGTCTTCTACAACAGGTGCCCTTACTTCCTTCCCTTGCATTATTTTACTTCTCCATAATCTGTAATCTGACTTCAGACATCACTGTTCTACTCTTTGCAATGTTACCAAAATTCTCCCTGACCTGTCAAGTTAGGAGTCCAATTACTTTTTTCATTCTCTCCTGTTATTTAGTGTTTTCAATCAAGTCTGGCTCTTTTACTTCAATTGGGATTTTCTTGGCAAAGAAAATTTTATGTTTTTGCTATTTCTTCCAGATCATTTTACAGAAAAACAAACTGAGGCTTTAAAATCAAGTGGCCCGTGAGGCAAACCTAGAATCACTCACCCATTTACTATTTGAGGCTGTATTTGAACTCCTGAAGATGAACTTTCCCAATTCTAAGCCCATGCTCTATCTATTACACATTTATTCTTGGGCAAGTTATGCCTTCATTGTGCTTTCATGATACCTTTGGTACATGTCATTTTTTTCTCTTCTGACATTAGTACCATCCTGGGAGAGACCTTCATACCTGAACATGTTCTGGAGTCTTCTATTTAGTCTCCATGATTTGTGTTTCCCAAGATCAATCAATATTCCTAAAATGATCAAGTGATATTTCCCTATGCTTGTCAATAAATTGTAGTTGCTCCCTTTTTTTCCAGGATCAAATAAAATCCCTATTTGACTTTAAAAACTTTGGAAAGGTTAACTTTCCTCTTTCCAGTTATTTTGGTACTTTGTTCCCTTTCACGGGCTCTATAATTGTGTGACACTACCATTCTTGCTACTCCTAGACCATGATATTCCATCTCCCATGTCTGTAGTTTGAACTAACTAGGTTCCATGTGATCCTCTTGGAACTCTCCCTTCTCATCTCTGTTCCCTGGCCACCGTGTTTTCTTCCAAGCTGAATTTTCACATTATAAAAGAAGTCTTTCCTAATTTTCTTGAAGTCAATGACTTTTCATTGAGATTATCTCTAATGTATTATTTATATAGATTTATTTTTCATATATAGTTGTTTTTATGTGTTTCTTCCACTAAGATTTGAGAAATGGGGCAGGTAAGTGGCACAGTGGATAGAGCACTGACCCTGGAGTCAGGAGGACTGGAGTTTAAATTGGGCGTCAGAAACTTAATAATTACCTAGCTGTGTGGCCTTGGGCAAATCATTTAACTCCATTACCTTGCAAAAACCAAAAAAATCCAAACACCTAAAATGTGAGAGATTTGAGAATATGGATTATTTTACCTTTCTTTGTATCCCTAGAATTTTAATTCCTATTTTTCATTAGAAACACAATTACTCCATTATTTCTTTGACTGCATTTTGAATTAAATTGTACTTTTTGTGGACTAGTTTGGGAACTCAACCACCACCACAATAATAATAATAATAATTAACATTTATTTAGTTCTTTAAGATTTTCTTTTTGAAATGTAAGACAATAGGGTGAAGTGTCCTACCCAAGGCAATTATTAAGTTTCTGAGGCTGAATTTGAACTCCGGTCCTCCTGACTCCAGGGCTGGTGGTCTGTCCCCTGCTCCATCTAGCTGCCCTCTAGTTCTTTAAGATTTTCTTTTTGAAATGTAAGACAATAGGGTTAAGTGTCCTACCCAAGGCAATTATTAAGTTTCTGAGGCTGAATTTGAACTCCGGTCCTCCTGACTCCAGGGCTGGTGGTCTGTCCCCTGCTCCATCTAGCTGCCCTCTAGTTCTTTAAGATTTTCTTTTTGAAATGTAAGACAATAGGGTTAAGTGTCCTACCCAAGGCAATTATTAAGTTTCTGAGGCTGAATTTGAACTCCGGTCCTCCTGACTCCAGGGCTGCTCCATCTAGCTGCCCTCTAGTTCTTTAAGATTTTCAAATCATTTGTAACAACAAGAGTAATAACATTGAAGAAGATATTATTATTATCGCTATGTGGAACCTGAGGAATCTGAGGCTAACAGAACTTACGTAGGTAGACCATAACTAATGAAAAGCTCAGACTGCTTCCTGACCCCAAGTTGGAGACTCATTCCACTAATCCATACCATGTATAGCATGTCGTCTACAGGAAAATGCACTGCAAATTGGAATGAACTGATCATATCCTCATAGAGAGACAGATGGAAGAGACAGTTGTGGTCTTTGAGTCTGTCAATCATTCAACAAAGATCTAACTATTAAGTGTATAGCAACTACTAGATGCTTTTCTACTCTTTGGGTTCTGAAGAAAGGCAAGGATCTGGTCCCCTCCCTCAAGGTGATACTATTTCAAGAGTACACAACAATGAATATCTGTGTTCAAATAAGATTTATAAAGTGTAAATAGAAATTAATTTCGGAGGGAAGGTAACATGATATCTATGTATAGAAGAGGCTTTGGAGAGAGTCAAGAAAAAGATGCTTAGATAAAGTGAGATTTAATTTTCATCTTGAATCAGTTCAGGAATGCCAAAGCTCTGAATCATGGAGGGAGAATATTCCACATATGAGGGACAAGTGTTGAAAGACAAGCGAGTTGGGAGAATGATAAAGGAATCCTTTGAAGGTCTCTCTTAAGAACTTTGGAATTGATTGTATAGCATAGGAGGTGGTGGCATAGGACCACTCAGCATGGCATACCATCACTGAGGGTGCTTCATTTTATGAGCAAGGCAAAAATTGAAATAGTTCAAAGGAAATGTGAGATGTGTAAGTTTGGAGAAAACACCTCAGGCATCCACATGGACTGTTTGTACCGGCCATTCTGACCTCATATTGGTCTGATGAACCACAGTCAGAAACACTGTAATATTTCTTTACCAAGTGATGCTATTTTGGTCTTCTTCAATAAAGAAGAAAAAGAACCATTTGGGAGATGCATGCAGTCTTAGAGATGGTAACTGAACTCATGGAAGCTAAGAGGTAATCATGCTCAAACCCTTCATTTATAAACCAAGGCCCCAAAATGTTATGACATTCTCCCAGTGTCATAAAGGTAGTCCATATGTGAGACAGTATTAAAATCCAGTTTATACTGTCTCCATCTCTATAGTAGTCTATTGACAATGCCTTACTATATGTATTTCTTTCTATGTGAATATAACAACACAGTCAAATGGAATTGGAAAATTTAAAATGAGGTTCAATATGTAACTTGCACATTGTTTCTGAAAGGCATTATCAACCACTGGAAAATAATAGTGATTCTAAAGTCAGGGGGTCTGTTTCTGGCACAACTGCATACTACTTAGCCGATGTTAGGTAGCTTGGTTCTCTTAAGATTCCAGTTATTTCATCTGCAAAAATCACAGTATTCGATTAGATGAAACTGTTGCCTCTTCCTGCTTTAAACCTTTGTTCCTCCTTGGAAATCTTGTGTTGTAAAAGAGATAAAAATTCTATAGAATGAAGTTGAAGACTGCAGAAGTAGTTGTTTTAAAAATAGCATAACTTGTTATTTCCCCCCCTTAACAATAAAACAAAACAAGACAAAATGAAATGAAATAACATTTCCTTGTAAGAGAAAAGAATCCATCTACCTTGTAGTTTGAGGAAATGCATCTCAACTTTTGATGCTCTCAAAACAACATTACTTCATGGCCTAAATGTACTCTAGGTAATGAGATAACCTCTTAGAAAACTTCATCAAATATACACCCTCCTTCCCCATCTTATATTTGTTGACATTTTGACAGCTGATACACCAGGAAAGCTCTGGCTGTGAAAATAGAGATGTGGCAGTTTTTCTTGGGCTAATTGACAGCTAGGGAAACAAATAAATCAAAGGCACCACATTAAGATATTACTCTCGTGAACACCTTCTGCCAGGCGATGAGGAGTGTTTATTTGTTGAAAGTAAACAAGTTTTTTTTGCCTTTCTTTACTCATAGCATCCAACAGCTACCTATTATACAAATGCCTTTCACAGTCCAAATAATAACTATTCTTTGGAGAGGCCAACAGGCAGCTCTGAAAAAAATCTAGAAAGTTATTCCTTGAAGCAGTTACAGTGTTTTTTGTTAGATGGTTTAGAAGAACTGTTTGAATTACAAGGGAAGAGATTTGAAAATTGGAATTAAAATGTCATCATATTTCCTAGTGGTTAATATTGTCCTGTGAGTACAATAATTATTAAATTTCAAAGGCCCATTCAAGATTTCAGGAGTGTGATATTTCTCACATTTGATTTTTTCATTAGAATGCCTCTGATGAATTCAAAAGAAAAAAAATTCAACATACAAAAGAATTTGAGTGGGATATTTTTCATACTAGTTTAGAAATTTCCCTATTGAGTCCCATTAAAGAATTTAGAATATATATAATAGCAGTAATGAATGTTGATGCTGACACTAAGGCAAAGAGGAGACAATGAAATTAGTATAATAGAAATAACTTGAATTCCTCTCTAAATTCTATGATTACATTTGCATTTGAATTTGTTGGAATATAGATTTGCCATTGGATTCCATTTAAATGTGTCTAGTAACTGTCAAAATAAAATTGACATATACCTCTTGACTGTCATCAATTTTAAAAAAAATTCTCTTAGTCCTATATAGAGATTGGTATTGGCATCTCAAAAACATACATTCTTCTGATTTTCCCTATGAAAAGATGAATTGTGAGAAAAGACAGTGTGAGCGGTGGTTAGAGCACTGCCTCAAAACCTAAAGGATGGGAGTTCAGATTTTTAGCACTGTTGTTTACTACCTGTGTTACCTTAAAGAAGGTCCTTCACCTCTTGGGGAAATAATTTCATTAACTATAAAAAGAATTGTTGAACTAGATGACTTTGGGGTTCCCCTATTCTATTCCATTTCAATGACCCATGGATTGGAAGTTGGGTTTGGAATGGGTAGCTCTCATCACAGAATTAAATTGGAGCCTCGGGGTGGCTAGGTGGCACAATGGATAGAGCACTGGCCCTGGAGTCAGGAGTACCGGAGTTCAAATCCGACCTCAGACACTTGAGACACTTGATTGCCTATCTGTGTGGCCTTGGGCAAGTCACTTAACCCCATTGCCTCGCAAAAAAAAAATAAATAAATTGTAACTTCCATAAAGCTTGAATACTAGAAGTTACTGCAAGCAGTTCATCTATATTGATGAAAGCAGATAGAACAAAAGAACCTAAAATAGATAATAACTAAAAATATTTTCCTCCTTTTTTCAAAATAATTTCATATATACAGACACATATTTATACAATAGCTATATAATACTTTACAATTCATGTACATTATCATGACTGGTATTTGCATAGCTTGTATATATATATTATAATTTATATATATTTATATATATATAAATAATATGTGTTTGTATTAGCTCATTTGAGTTTCACATCATTGTGAAATGGATACAATGTATGATATTTTCTTTACTTTGAAAATGATAAAATTGTGGCCAGAGAGTTTAATGGATGTGTCCATGATTTCAGAGATAAAATTTAAAGGTAGTTCTCCATTTGTGTCCAGCAGTCTTTCAAATACAGCAAACAGCAATCTTGACAACAGTTTAGGGAGATGAGTATTATAAATACTTACACATAGAATTTTGATCTTGGAGTCCTTAATAGAATTACTTGAAATATTGACAATTTTATACCTCTTCGGTCTGCAGTCTTGGGAAATAACTTATTTTCACTCAATTTTCTCATCTATAATATAGATGAAATTATGCTAGTAGTATCTACTTCCCAAGGTTGTTGAGACATCAAAATGAAATGATGTGTGCAAAGTGCTTTGAAAGCTTTAAATCATTCCAGAAGATCAGTAATCATTGTCATCACCATCACCATCATCTTCATCACCATGATCATTCTTCTTTTTGATTAAGAACTGAACTAGAGAGTCATAAAGAGATTTTCCCTAAGTCAAAGTGCTGATAAATAGCTCACAATAATATTTCCTTTTTAAATTTCATGAGGATTATTTCAGTTATGCCACTCTATGAATGCAGGACAAATTTGTAAATCTTCCTGGAAGATTAATTGTTGACGAGGCTTTCCACCTTTCCACCAATATCTCTAAGGGGATATTGGCTCTCACTGTGAATGCTCCTGCCTGCCCGGATAATAACTCTCAAACTAGAATGGCAAAATATATATTATATTTTCCCCTTTAAACTGGGGCAGCTAGATGGTGCTGTGTGTGGATAGAGCACAATCCCTTGGAGTCAGGAGGACCTGAGTTCAAACCCGGTCTCAAACTCCTAATAAATACCTAGCTGTGTGACCTCAGTCAAGTCATTTATCCCTATTGCCTTACAAAAACCAAAAATTAAATTAAAAGGTTTAACTAAAATTCCAAAGTAACTTCTATACTTACACTGGTAAATTATTCATTTTGCCTTTAGATAAAAAACTGAATATTGAAATTGAAGATATTGAATTTGATGATTCTATCATGAGCAAAACAATGCATCTACGAAGAATGTTTGACTTAGTTTCAAAATGATCTCCAGAAGCATGCTTAGGTAGTCTTCGTATTTGTTTATTAAAATGATTGTTTTTTTTTTTAAACTTTATTGGTGTTATCTCCTTCATTCAAATAGAAGTAAAAATTAGACTTGGTCTCTAATTCTACTTAGGGAACTTATGAAGAAAAGTGCATTTTTGAATTCTGTTTTGGACATAGTGGTTTTGAAACACCCGTGGAGCATCCAGGTAGGGGATAGAGAGCAGACAGTTTAGATAAAGAATTGATACTCAGAAGGAGATGCAGGTTGAATATATTGAAACGAAAGTCATCTGCATAGGAATAATAGTTAAAATCATTTGAGCTGGTGAAATCACAAAGAGGAAATAAAACGTCTATACTAGGGAAAAGCACTTTCATTATTTTTTTTCTATATTTTAACAGTAGCTAATTTACCTAGTGAGAGGATATGTTGGCTTCCCTCCGTCGTCTTTTTCGATAGCAGGGATGGGGGAAATCTCAAAGCTTTACTCTCAGACAAGACCCTAATTAGCTTTGTAGGAAACCAATTTTTGACAGCAGCTACCATTCTTCACAGCTTGACCCAACCAGATCAGCTACTTCCAGACATCTGCAAACTTATCCAAAGGGTCAGGCAAAGGATCTTTCTTTGACTCCCCTAAAGAGAGATTTGGAATATTTCATGAGACTCAGAGTTAGCAAAAACATATACTTTCCATTCTAAAGACAATATAAAACAAAACAAAACTTCTTCTGTGAGGGTAGTGGGGATAGGGGAGAGAGGAGGAAAAAGTGGGTGGCTATGCAATTACTTTGCAAATGTCAGAACCTTTTCTGAGTTTGACATATAGGAAAAACTTAATAAAAGTGTTATCTGCCTACCCATCTATTTCTTGGATCTGCTTTTGAACAGAGGTCATGGATAACAGGTAGTATTATAAGAAGCAATTTAATATAGGAGAATAGAGATGGGTTTAAGAATAATATGACTTTTAACACTGCATCATTTACTATTGATGTGACCCTGGGAAACAGTTGATCCTTCGGAGTCTCATTTTTCTCAGCTGTAAAATGTGTATAAGTATTTCTGAGAATCCAAGGACATATGTGTGAGTGCTTACATGTATGCATCTATATAATAGATAATACACACACATAAATATATGCCTATATATGTCTCTATGTCTTTCTTTGCCGATATTAAAGTGTAATATATAATCTGTTAATGATAATAATAATATTAAAATAATTTTACTTCTCTGTCAAATACTGTGATTCTAACTGGGAGATAATGAAAAAAAGTTTTGGATTTAGAGTTAGAAGAGTTCACATTCAGATCACTGCTTATTTTATTTGTAAAAAAGCAATTATTCTTCATGAGTTTCAATTTCCTCAATTATAAAACGAAGAATTGCATAAGTTGGCATCAAAGGCCCCATCTCCTTTTAATTTTCTGATCCTATATCACTTTATTTGGAGGAATAAAGACAATATTTAGAATAAGGTTTTTCTGGTGAAGGTATTATCTGATCGGCAATTGATGAGATTGAGGAATTCTAAGAAATGTAGTTGGGAAGGTACATTCCAGTTATTAGGGCAGGTGTCAAAGTAGATAGAGTGCCAAGTTTGGAGTCAGGAAGACCTGAGTTCAAATTTGAACTCAGACACTTATTAGCAGAGTGACTTAATCCTCTTTTTCTTGGTGTCTTCATTTTTTAAATGAGCTAGAAAAGGAAATGGCAAAGCAATTCAGAATTTCTTCCAAGAAATTCCCAAATGGGGTCTCAAAGACTTGGGCATGACTGAAAGGACTCAACAAGAGTAAAATGTTATCAAAAATAATTTTCACCTCAAAGATCTCTTTAAAGGGTCTCAGGGATGCTTAAAAGTTCCTATATTGATCATGGGGATCAAAGTATGAATCATACTTTAAACCAAAGGTGATGAAGGACTTAAATGGGATGCTGATCTTTTTAGAAGAGGGAGAGATGAGCTCCTGGGAACTGGGTTCTGTTATCAGGTTGCTAACCCCTGATAATACTAGTGTCATCTATAGTGCAAAGATGCTCAGTTTTCAGTATTTTAATATAATTTATATAACTGAGAAGTCCTCAAATGTAATATCAGAAATAAACATTTGGATTTCAGAAATCCTCTGTTGATCCTGGAATGTCTAAATAAAATGAAAGAAGTTAATTTATGCAGACAGGAGAAAATTGGACTGCAGTATTGTGAAGGGCAAGTGTCTGAAGTCCAAGGAGAAGTGAGAAAGATAAATATAGGCAGAAGGGAGCACAATATAGTTTTCAGGAGGAGGGTAGGTTTTGGAAGAAGTGATATACTAAATATTAAAAAAAATTAACTATATGTTGAATCATTTTTACAGCCATGGATTCAGTCAAAAAACAATAATTTTCTGGATAGAAGAGGAGAATAAACACATGCTTTTCCTTGACTCATTGAATCTAAATTTCTTTTAACAGTTTTTTCTTTTGTGATATACAATATATGGGATTCACATTGTAGATTAGTTTTTATTGAATACATGCATTTAATTCAGTAGTTTCCTTGAGAAAAGACAAAAGTTGGATCAAATGGGAATTTAGCAGAAAAATCCCACATGATAGCCATACAGAGGAACCAGGTTCCTAAAGCTTTTTATCATCTTTTATTATCTCATGGGAGCAATCCCAGCAAAATCAATGGTGGTCAGATCATCTCTGTAAAACTGCAGATTTGAGTCTGATTTCTAGTTCTCCAATCTGCTGCCTTCCTAATTTTGCAATGTCATCGCAACTCTTCTTCCCACCTTCAAGCTCGATTGTCAGGGAAACAAGGACTAACTGAATTTCAATATAATCCATAACAATCTTCCTTAGATGTCTTTACAAATAATTCTACTTTTTTCTCTGATGCCTTTCTTGTTCTCTTTAGTGTCCCTCAGGATTTCATGTAGAATACTGTTTTCCACTCTCCCTACACTCCCCTGCCCCAATCCACCAAGAATTTATACTGAAATACTGTGTATAATATTCAATCTTTATTTGTTTCTCATATCCTCCCTAGATGGGAAAATCTGTGAGGTTAGATCTTAGATATCTAAACTTTATAAGATTTCCCATACTAAACTATTATCAAAAGATATGTTTAATGTTTATTGAAAGGGACTTACTAGATCTCATAGTAGGTGCTAAAGGAAGAGATATTTTTTAATTGTTTTTGTTTTCCCTCTCCTTGGTTTTGGGGAACATGTTGTTACATTCTGGTGAGAAAGAACAGAGGACTGAGTGTTATAATATGTAAAATCTAGCAACTGGTGCACCTTATGGCAGATTTAGGTGGGAAGTTCTTGGAATTTTTTTTTTATTAATTACATGAAAGTTTGTTGGTGGATAATATTTCAAGCACCCGTTTTAGAAATTCTTTCTATTTTTCACCCAAACTCAGAATGTTCTTCTGTGGAATTTCTGTAAAATGCAAACTAATTGAAGATTAGTATTATTTCCCTTCTTTCCCTTTGTTTCCCTGGTACTTCATACCGTGATGTCATGTTAGGCTCTTAAAGATATTTACTGAGGATGATAGATTTGAACTGAGTTCAGTTACATGTATCTTAAATATATTCTCAGTTTTATGAATTGAAGCTTCTTCTTTTTCTATCAATTCACATTTCTTCGGCAGTTAGGCACTGTGCTGTATAGAGTACCAGGCCTGGAATTAGGAACACCTGAGTTCAAATCAGATTCTTATGTTGTGTGAGATCCTGGGCAAGTCAATCCTGTTTCCTTCAGTTCATCATCTGTAAAATGAGCTAGAGAAAGATATGGCAAACCACTCTAATATCTTTGTCAAGAAAACGTTAAATCGGGCCACAAAAAGGAAAAATGAATGAAATGAAATCCCAGTATAAAAATGTTCCATCATTTTGTACCTAAGATGTACCTAAGAACTATATTTTTATAACATGCTTTCCTTTTTAATTGTTTTTTTTTTTTTTTTTTTTTGCAAGGCAATGGGGTTAAGTGGCTTGCCCAGTGTAAGTGTTAAGTCTGAGACTGTATTTGAACTCAGGTCCTCCTGACTCCGGGGCCAGTGCTCTATCCACTTTTCCACCTAATTGCCCCAACATGCTTTCCTTGACATCTGGATTATGTATGAATCCAATTAAGTTGTTAGGTAACAGTAGTTAGAGGGCTGCACTCAGCATCAAGCATATAAAAGTTGAGATCTTGCTTTAGAACATGCCTTGAGTAAATTACCTACATACTATATGAATAACAAAAGTGATACAGTGCCTGACACAAATAGGTCCTTAATAGTTGTTTAGTAACTTAGTCCACACAGAAGTCATGGCATCATCAGGATCACTTAGGTCTTTTCTCTCTTTGATTAACTTCCATTCCAACCACACTATTGTTAAATACCAGTCTATTGTGCTTTAGTTGTCTATGAATAACAAAACTAGCAGTGATTGACACAAAATGGGTTGATTTGAACAAAATAAAAAGCTGTAATTAATATGAACATAATCTAGTTTACTTCATTATTCCACAAATGCTCTGTAAATTCAGTCTATATCTCTTTAAGCTTTATTTTTATGTTCAGGATGCTGTCAATGCCCTTTCATTTGCTATCTAGGTAGCCTTAGGAAAGTCAACTTTGCAGAATCTCACTGTCCTTATCTCTAAAATACTGATAATAAAATCCCTATATCTACCTTACTGAACTGAAGTAAGACTCAAATGAAATAACACACAAAATGTACTTTGTGAATGTTAATACACTACAGATTGCATTTGTTATCTTTAATAATACTGATAATGATGGTTAACAAAAGGACCCTCCTAGGATAAGTTTATCACTTCTAAACTCACCACCTTGCTACTTACCTCAAAGCTCCATTAACTCCACCTCCCTTAGCCTTCCCAATGCCTTCCCTAAAGAGGGCAGAAGCTGGGCTCATCATGAATACTTCTCTGCATGGTTTCAACTTAAAGGAATAAGATGTCCTTTTGCTGGATATGCGATTCCTGGTAAACTGTTCTTCACTTTCATGTCCTTCTTATGTATTGTCTCTCCTCATTAGATTGCAACCTCCTTGAGGACAAGAACTGTGTTTCTTTTTTATCCTTTGTATTCTCAATGTTTGACACAGTACCTAGTACATGGTAAATATTTTTTGAATTGGATTGATTGATACTAAGGAGAAATAGAAGGAGGAAGAGGAAGAGAAGAAATAATTACTTCAGCCCACAGGTTTTCTTTCAAAGCTTTCTTAAATTTTTTGCAGCTAATTTCTGATTCTTCATATCCATGGTTAAATGAAAAGTTGTTTTAGTTCTTTAATTTCAATGAACAATGCAATGCAGAATAAAATATGCAGTTTGATGAATAGTCTATAGGATTGATATGTTAATGCATTTCTGAAATGAATTGTAGATTGATAATGGACATAAATATGGGATTATATTAGAAGAGTAGAGTCCAGAAATGGCTATGAAAAATTTATTTTAGTAATCAATGGAAACTCTAACTATAAATAATTATTATTAGGCTTGATTTATGTCTTTGGTGTTAGAAACTCTTGACGAGGAAATTCCTCTACTAAGTCAGATTTTTAGGACGTTGGAATTTTTGTAATTTTTTGTAATTTTTGTAATTTTGTAATATTCCACAATTGACTGAACCTCTGAAGAAGTTAGTAGGTGAGTTATCTGGGACCACAAAGTCCTGTATCAGAAACAGGGCTAAAATTCAGAGTTTTCTGAATTCAAGGCTGATTCTCCAATCATCACACCATATTTGCTTTGAGGAATGCTAATCAAGGGCATGTATGCTATGATAGTCCATAGTAATGAAAATCTAAAAGACTTAAAGAGACATTAATAGTCTTGAAGTATTTATGAAGAAGAATTAAGTCTATGGGACCTAAATAACTACCATGAAGAAAGTGAATATGAGTGCAAACTTTCATGTCCATGTGAACACAACCGTGCATATATACATTAACACTTATCGGTTCTATTTTAATGACTACCGATTTTAGAGAGATCAAATCTTGATGATCAGCATTAGAACCTAAGTTAACAGATTGTCTCTTTCATCTTATAATTTCACACTTAAGAGAGTATTTTAGGCTGTCAAGGGAGTTTCAAGTCATTTAACACTTCAATACCATCTGTTGCTCAGAGATTTTTTTTCCCCCCCAAACTACAGTGATTGCTCCTTTTCTCTTGGTAACACTTATAAACATGGCTTTTCATTTTGGTTTTACTCTAGCTTACTCATTTTACAAGCAAAAAATAATTTATTTTAATCTTACATTATTTAGGCTTCCTCTCTGCTTTTGAAACCCATAAAACATATGTATATATAATGTATGTGAATGCATGTAGGTAGGTACGCACATGTGTATATATATATATATATATATGTATACATATATATATATAT
This sequence comes from Macrotis lagotis, assembly GCF_037893015.1. Lineage (NCBI taxonomy): Eukaryota > Metazoa > Chordata > Mammalia > Peramelemorphia > Peramelidae > Macrotis > Macrotis lagotis. The sequence continues at coordinate 24,395,773 of NC_133663.1, read as the reverse complement.
ATGTATACATATATATATATAAAACTTTCCCCATTTCACCATGATCAGTAAGTATATATTTAACTGTTGCAAAAACAAATACACAATATACATGCATACATAAGCACAAATATATAAATACATATTTGTATACAGATATGCATGCACATATGCATACCTGAACCTTATATGTGTACATAAGTGTATTTGTGAAATAACAGTTTTTATGTAATTTCTACCTTTTGTAATTAAGTCTACATCCTAATCAAAGGGGTTAACTCATATTGTTTTCTCTATGAGAAATATTTGATAAAATATATTTTATCAAATGAATCAGATTTTTTAGGGGTGCTCAGAGCTATCATATTTGGTGGAATGGTCCATTTTCACAAGAGTTGCAAACCCAGCTCAGTAATGTGGGATTAAAATTCATTGCTTTCTAGAATTCTGATCTGTAGACCTTTAACTGAAGAAAGGAATTATGATTTGAAATGTGCCTGTTTGTACCATAAAAAATCAAACTTTCTAAATAGCTATTTTATCATTATATTATTTTTACCTAACCTATGAAACTAATAATAAAGGATTAACTAAGAGTGTACAGGACTAATGTCCTCCACAATCCACCTCCTTTTTTCTACCTCTTTTTCATGCTTCTTATGTACCCTGCCTGTTGTTCACTGTTACAAAAAGCTGATTTCCTAGCTGTTTTCTGCACATGGCATTCTGTTCCTTGCCAATGAGTCTTTGAACATGATCAAAAATATCTAGTATTCCCTTCATCCTCACCTTCACTAAGAATTCATAGCCTCCTTCAAAAAAAGATGGCAGCTCAGATGAAACCCCCTAAAACCCACCTTTCTTGATCTCTTTCATTAAAAGCACATTTGCCTCTTATAATTGCCTTGTATTTCATTTTCTTTGTGTGCATAGTTATTTACCGACACACATTTGTTGAATACCTTCAGTTGAATAAAAGATCCTTATGAGCAGAGATTGTGTAATTTTAATTTTCATTCAAATGGTTTGGTTAAGTGTCTAGTTCATGATGTAATTTCTTCTATGACACCAAAATTGAGTATATCTACTACAGACTGTACTTTTTTCTATCTTACCAAGATTATAACCTGACATTCTTGGATTTTTTTTTATCACACTCATCATATTTATCTATCTGCTGACTAATAGTAATGATAACTACTACTACAAAAAACTAATAAAAGTAATAATGATAACAGCTACTAAAACAAAAGTTCCAAATGCCTTTCTTTTAAAAGTTCAATTAGAAAAGCAAGCCAAACATTTTCTTACCCTCCCTGCCCCGCAACCCTTAAACTCAATTTTATACAGAAAATTCAGACTCAGAGGAGTTTGGTAACTTACTTAACTTTATTCAGTCAGTATATTATTGAGCTGGGATTTGAATTATGGCTTATTTTAGGGATGCCAGTTTTAAAATTAGATGAGATTGAGAGTTTTCTAGTTTAATATCACTATTTTACACATGAGTGAAGAGCAGCTTAAATAAATGAAATAATCTATGCAAGATCAAACAATAAATCTCATGTCCTTCGATTGCGTAGCTGACACTTTCTATTATAAACGACCGCTTCAAGTTCCACACTAAAGCAATAATAATGACACTAATAGCATAACAGTCACAGTAAGCATAAACCAATAGATATTGTACTGCCTAGTAGTTGATAGTTTGGTGTAGCTACAATTTTGAGAATGACAGTAGCGATGCTGCAGATTGTCATATATTTATGTTTTGTAATCCTGTGAAAGTCTTATAAACAAAACAAGCCAACAAAAATCTTCAGTGACTCCACAATAACTATTGAATATAAGAAAAATTTCTTAGATTTGAATTAAAAATCTTTCACAAACTGGATTAGTTTAATCCACTTTTTTTATAGTTTATTTATTTATTTTCATATTATTACAATAATCTTATTGCTAAAGTAAACAAAATCCCCCTTCCCCCTGAAAAGATAGAGAACTCTCAAATGAAATAAAATGATCTTTTCAGATTCCATCAGATCTGTCTCAGAGATGAGTTGCCTTCTCAATTATAAGTCCATCATAGAAATTACTTCAATATCTTTTCCCTCAGTTATTATTACTAGCTGTATTTCCCTATATTCTATTCCTACCCACTCCCATTTATTCTATTTCCTCTCTCCTTTTACCCAGTCCCTGCTCAGAAATATGTTGTATTTGACTCCCCTCTCTCACAATCTCTCTCTTCCATCACTTATCCCCCCCCTTCTCTCCCCTGTCCACTTTCTTGAATCCTTTCTTCTCAATTTTCTCTAAGGTAAGAAATATTTTTATACCCTTTGAGTGTGTTTGTTATTTCCTCTCTGAGGAAATAACAGTGGGGTTAAATGACTTTCCCAGGGTCTCACAGTTAAGTCATTATTAAGTGTCTGAGGCTGGATTTGAACTTAGGTTTTCCTGACTCCAAGGCCAGTGCGCTATCTACTGTGCCACCTATCTTCCCCTTTCTGAGCTATTTCTACTGAGAATGAAGACTCACTCATTTCCCCTTGGCTTCCCCTCTTCCACTCCACTGCAAAAGCCTTTTCTTGACTCTAATATGTGAAATAATCTTAACCCACTCTACTTCTCTGCATCCTTTCTCCCAGTACTTTCCTTTAACACCCATTGACTCTGTCTTTATACCAAATTATACCATTATATTGAGCTCCCTCCTGTTCCTTGGCTATATATACTCCTTCAAACTGCTCTTATGAATGACATGGTTCATATGTTATCAATATCCTCTTCCCATGCAGGAATACATACAGTTCAACATTGTTGAATTTCTTATAATATGTCTCTCTAGTTCACCCTCTCTATGCTTTAACTGAGTCCTGTACTTAGAGATCAAACTTTCTGTTCAACTCTAGTCATTTCAACAAGAAAGTTTGAAAGTCCTCTGTTTCATTGAAAGTTCATCTTTTCCCTGAAAGAGGATGTCCAGTTTTACTGGGTAGTTGATACTGGATTGTAAACCAAATACTTTTGTCTTCTAGAATATCATATTCCAAGTCCTATAAGCCTTTAATGTAGATGCTGTCAAATTCTGTGTAAAACTGACTATAGAGCCATAGTAGTTGAATTATTTCTTTCTGGCAGTTTGTAGTATTTTCTCTATGATTTGGAAGATCTGAAATTTAGCTATAATATTCCTGGGAGTTTTTCTTTTGGGATCTCTTTCAGGAGATGATAAGTTGATTCCCTCAATTTCTATTTTGCCCTCTGCTTCTAGGATCTCAGGACAATTTTGCTTTATTATTTCTTATTTTTTTATTTTTTAGGGTTTTTTTTTTTGCAAGGTAATGGGCTTAAGTGGCTTGCCCAAGGCCACACACAGCTAGGTAATTAATAAGTGTATGAGGCTATATTTGAACTCAGGTACTCCTGACTCCAGGGCTGGCAATCTATCCACTGTGCCACCTAGCCACCCCTGCATTATTTCTTGAAAGATGAAGCCTAAATTCTTTTCCTGGTTGTGGCTTTCAGGTGTCCCAATGATTTTTAAATGATACCTTTTGGATCTGTTTTCCAGTTTGTTTTTCAGGATTGTTTTTCCAATGAGATATTTCACATTCTTTTCTAGTCTTTTGTTCATTTGGGTCTGTTTTTATTGTTTCTTGATTTCTTGCAAAGTCAACAGGCATTTAGTTTCATCCTGCATTTGAAGGAGTTATTTTCTTCAGAGAACTTTTTTTAATCTCCTTTTCCAGCTGGCTAATTCTGCTTCTTAAAGCATTCTTTTCCTGATTTGCTTTTGGGATTGCTTTTTCCCTTTGACCTAAAGTGGTTTTTAACTTGTTACTTTCTTAAGTATTTTTTTTTTGTATTTCTTTCACCAAGTTGCTAATTTCGTTTTCATGATTTATCCGCATTGATTTCATTTCTCCTCTTAATTATTCCTCTATCCTCCCTTAATTTGTTTTTCAAAGTCTTTTCTGAGCTCATCCTTAGCCTGGGTCCAATTCCTATTGCTCTTGCTGGTTTTGGGTACAGAAGCTTCAACTTTGTCATCTGAGTGTGTATTTTGATCCTCCATGGAACCAAAGTAATTTTCTATGGTCAGGTTCTTCTTTTTCTGTTGTCTGACCATTTCTTCAGCCCAAGAATGATTTACTGCACTATCAAGGCTTTGAAGGACACTCCCACAGGGACCTTAATTCCTGCAAGTTCTGATGAGAGGCTTTTACTACTCTCCTGATCTGTGTTCTGGTCTGTGGATGACCACAGCTTCCCTGTTTCTCTATGGTGGTATGGGGTCCCAGAGAGCAAGCTGAATCTGAGTGTGGGCAAACAGAAGAGTCTGACCCTAGGGAGAACAGAGAGACCTCTACAGTCTCTCCCCATCCCCTTACCATCTGTGGGCTGGAGCTCTGGAGGAGACAGGTTTCCATCACAGGACTGTTGTGAGGCTGGTGCTGGCCTGGTTCCATGCTCACTCTTCTGTGACAGAGTCCTCTTACCACCCCTTCAAGGTGTCCCCTGTGAACCCTGGGCCAGGAGGTCTGGAAACTGCCCCAGTTATTATGGACACAGGTGCTCCCAGGCATCTCCAGGGCTGTTCCCAGAAGTCTGGAGCTGGTTTGCTCCGGCTTGACTTGGCTGCAGCCCTGCTGCACTGAGACCTGGCTGAGCTGTGGCTCTTTCCAACCCCTGGTCCCAGTGGCACAGACCTTTCCTGCAGAAATTCTAAGTTATCTTGAACTGGGAAATTGTATCACTCAATCTTTCTGTGGGTTCTGCTTCTCTAAATTGCAGCTGGAGTCATAATTTTATGGCTTTTTGGAGCTTCTTGGTAGGACAAGTTTCTGGGAATTTTTACCCTCATGCTACCATCTTGGTTCCACCTACCCCAATTTTTTTTTAAAAAACATAGCTCATACTATTTTTTTTTTGTTTGCTCTTCTTAGCGTCAAATTTTACTATTAAGAGCTCCTCCCTAAACTTTCTTCATTGGAATTACCAATACTGAAATTCATTCCCTGTTCATTTCTACATTTTAAGTGACATTTTTCTTTCACAAAGACTCAATTTATTGAACACTTTTTCCATGGAATATTTCTAGATTTGTCCAGGTCTAGTCTACGTTTCCTCTTCAAATTCCGACAATAGATAGTGAATACATTTAGAAAACATTGCTGCATTTCAGTTGTTGATGCATACAGGAAAAATATATCTACTTACATGAGTGTCTTGTAGACTTTATCATCTAGAGTGAATCTCTTTTCAATTTGAAATATCCATGATGGTGGCAAATAACTTTTATGAAGATATCTCTCTCACACACTCTCTCACTCTCTCATATAACTTGTTCAATCTTAAAATCTTGTTCAATCCTAAAATTTTATGGTTATCTAACAAATTAATCTTTACTTTTTTTCTTCCAAAGAAGCATGTATAATTTTGATATAGATTAGTTGAAGAGAAACTTTAAGGTGACAGTGTATTTTACCAAGTCAAAAGCCTTAAAAAATGTAACAGAACCAAAAAAACATTGTATTCTCTGTACCTTTGTCTGTCAAAAATGTCCCCACATGTTTCCTGCATAGATATGAGCAATATCATTTGCAAAATAATTTATATTACCTCCAATGTCTTTATGAAAAATTGTCTTGATGTGTATAAATTTTTCCACGTAAATATTTTGCTAGAGCAAATTAGGAGCAATGTATCTTAAATGATTGACATTTTCTCAGTTCTTTTTTTGATAATACTTTAATATATTATTAGGCTATGTAATGACATAATATATTATTATATACATAAATATATATTTGTGACTTTTCCAAATGATTTATTCTCTTTTGCTTTTAAGAATGACTTAAGAATTCTATTTTTTCATTAAGTTTTCATTAAGTTCTATTGAAAGGTAAATAAGGTATAATACCTTTGCATAGGGTGAATAGGATTTTGGTTACTGGAACCAAAGACAAATGAATCTGATTGATTCCTTTTTTCACTGTGTTTTGGAAAAGTAGAATGATCTTATGTTATAAAGAAGGAACAAGGGAATCAAGAGGTGTAGGAGATAGTAACATTTCTTTTGAGAAGTTCTGGTCACCTCTTCTAGATGAGACACTTTTTGGAGACCCAAATGAATTAGAATATGATTGAGCTCCAAAGGGATGGGCTGGCAATTAATGTGAAAGTATTAGAAGATTGGAGAAGGGCAAATGACTAGATTTAAATTTAAAAAAAAAATTAATGTACAGTCTATCAAATATACTCCAGGAAACTCGACTTTGATTCATAGGAAAATTTTATTATGTCTCATTGACATAATGTTGACAAAAGATCTAGAAAAGGATACAGTGACTATACTGAGGCAGCATGGTTTTTGTCAAGAATAGACCATGCAAATGTAATCTAATTTCTTTTCTTTTTTCTTTCTTCTTTTTTTATTTTGGGAACATTAATTACTGATAACCAGAAAATGTGACTATAATTTATATATAATTTAAATAAAAACTTATTAAAACTAAGTAAACATTAAAGAATTCTTTGTTAAACTGTATAATACTGGTTTTTTTTTCTTAAGAAAATATACAGATAGGGATTCTATGATAATATAAGAAGTTGGATTCAAAACTGATTGATCAGATAAACTTAAAAAGTCATTGAGGTGTCAAAATCAACAAGTCAAGACAGTAATTTAAACTCAAGGATCTGTGCCTAACTGTACTATCGAATATAATGAAGTGACTGGATTAAAAGCAAAAATGGGTTATTCTTGAATTTGCAAAGAAAGAAAAACTGGGAAAGATAATTAGCATGTTAGAGGAGAGACTTATTCAAAAGGATCTTGCTGAATTGCAGAACTAAATTGAATCTATTCATATGAAATTCTCCAGAGAACATTGAAAAGTCATTCAATGTGATAATTGAATATTAAAAAAAATTAGAAAAATTATTTATTTAGAGCTGTAAGATGGAGGAGGCATGTATTGTTAGCAGTTGAGTTGAAAAATTTTGTGAATTTAGAAAACGAAGTTTTACAAGAAGTGAAAAATATGGCAACCAAATATACTTAGCTTTATTTATTTTACATTTCAGGTCCAAAGCTCTTTTTTCTTTTCACCACACCCATCCCTTTGGGAAGGCAAGCAATAATATGATGTCAGTTATACATGGGGAATCTTGCAAATATATTTCCTTATTTTCCATGTAGGAAAAAAGCAAGTAAATTAAAATAACAAGCAAATTTCACCCTACTCAGTTCTCTCTATGGATGTAGATCATATCTTTCATCATAGGTCTTTGGACTAGTCTTGGATCACTGTATTGTTTAATGCAGCTAAGTCTCATTATTGAATTGCCTTTATAATACTGCTGTTGTTAGGTACAGTGTTTCTCTAGTTCTTTTCACTTCACTTTGGTTTTCACTTCACTTCACATATAAGTCATCCCAGAGTTTCCTGAAACCATCCTGTTCACCATTTCTTTCAGCACAAGAGTATTTCAGCTATATTTGATACCTTACCAGACTCAAAATCAATAGCTTAAAATGCAATTTATGTTTTATATACTTAGTCCAGCTGCTTTTCCTATCTTAATTTTCTCTACTTCCATTTCTACTTTCTTTTGTAGAAATAAGTGATTTTAATGTTAGGGTCAGAATTCATGTGGGATATTATTACTTTTGTTGATGGATCAATAATCCCTTAGGGAAAAAAATCCACATTATTTTTATATGTTTTCTTTCTAATTTTCTCTGAAACTATCTGGAGGACTCTCTGGATTAGCTTATTCTTTCACTAACCATTCAATGGATTTATTTTTTTCTCTATTCATTATTAATGTATGTTGCTTTGTGAAGAGATACTACTCAGAATATTCTAACTTGTCTCCTCTAAAGAATTTTTATAAGGGATGCATTTTCTAAAGTGATTTTGTCTTTAAGTGCTCCAGTTCTCTGCTTTGAAGAGATTTCAAGTGTATGCTTCCTGAAGATGGTTTCTAGATTCTTTTGAACTTCTTATTGAGGCTACTCTTTTATATTCATTAAACTAGCTTAGACAATGAGTATTGTCGGGGCGGCTAGGTGGCATAGTGGATAAAGAACTGGCCTTGGAGTCAGGAGTACCTGGGTTCAAATCCGTTCTCAGACACTTAATAATTACCTAGCTGTGTGGCCTTGGGCAAGCCACTTAACCCCATTGCCTTGCAAAAAAAACACCTAAAAAAAAAAACAATGAGTATTGTCATAGAATCATAGTTCATCACTTTACAGTTGGAAATGATCTTTGATCCCTTTGCTTTCAACTATATATATATATATATATATATATATATATGTATATATATATGAACACACATGTACACACACCACATAGACACACACACACACATATATATATATATATTTATGAATACATATATATGCACATACATATCCACATATTTGTAGAAGAGGAGATTGGAAGACGGTTTTGTTCTCTGTGGTTTACTAGGTGTCTCACAGTTAGCCTGCTTGCATTTCTGGATTTTTTTGTCCTTTCATTCCAAATCTTCTTTTCATTCTTCTATTATGGTTTATACAGTTTACTCAAAATAAGCTATTTGGAGGTTTACAAAAATAAGCTGTGATATCTTGCCTTGATGATGCTTTTTTCAATTTGCTACTTGTTAAGATCCCTTTAGTAACAGTCTTGCCTGGTCTGTTAAAAATCATTTTGCATGAAAATTTTTGATGCTCAGTATGTACAATTCTACCTAATTTTCTTTATAATGAAACATTCTTTGTGTCCACATAGAAGACTTTTGTATATCTATAAATCTTTAGTCTCTAATTTCTTGTCTCTGAATTGGTTTCCATTATGTATTTCATTATGCCAAACATTTCTCTGTATTAAAATCCCCATATATTACAGATTTTTTGCTTGTTTTCTATGGTGGTGGGAGGGCTGCTTTATGATTTCATTAGTATGTTGAGGAAAGTCCTCCACTACCTCCTGATTGGGACTCTGAAATGTTGAGTCATTTGATACAGGTGACATGACCGACAGATACTGAAAACTTGGAAGGAATTTGAACATTACTTACACTATGACTGACTTTCTATTGATGACACCAAGTTGCTCTGCATTGAAGTTTACATTGCATTAATAATAAGGATCTTTGGTGGTTATTTTTAGACGTGTTGTGTATTTCCTTAATCACTTCAAAAGATATTTATTTTTCAGTTATGATTATCTTCATAGTTTTCCTGAAAATGTTTATCATTAACACCCTACAAAGAGAGTAAATGTACCAGATCATATTTCTTGTTTGCTTTAGAGATATGATAAAAAAAAACAACTTTGTTATTTGCTTTTCCATGAGAAATTTCTTATCCATTCTTTAATTGGCTTATTAGTTTCTTTTGTTTTATAGTTTCATTAAGAGCCAGGATATCAAGATTGCTATGACTCCATTCTGCAAGTAGAATGGCCCAGAGGGATTAAGGAGGTGATACCCAAACTGATGAAGTCATGACTCTTTGAAATGTTTATATTTTGATTGATGTGAAAAAGTAATCAGCTTTATAAAGATGGATGATGTTTTCCCAAATGTTATGAATGAACCTAAAAATAAAAAAAAATCTATGATTCAGAGATTTCCTATCATAAATGAAGTTCCAACAGACCAAAATAATGATATGGAAATAAAATGCAAAGCCTTAAAATGAAAAAAAAAATAATGAAAAATAGCTGTCCCCTCCATATACACAGCCCTAAATGACTTTTTGAAGCACAAGATCTGTATTCAAATATTATCTGTACTGTACTTTCTCAATTGGGTCTTAGTTTTCACAGCTATTAAGAGAAAGAGGTGAATCAAATGCCATTGCCCCTTTTAACCACAGCTCCATTAGTCTATGATCTTGCAGAATGGAGACAATTTTCATTTAACAATCCAAATGGCAGTTAAGTGGGCTCATCTTGGTGCTATTGCTTAATTATTCATTATTCTTGAAATGCTATTGCAAACAATCTGGTTAAGACATCCATTGCTTAACATTGCTATCCAATAACTTGCTGAAAAACAAACAACTTTTTACCATAATATTATCTTAACTGGGATTCAATGTCATTAGACTATATATATATATATATATATATATATGTATATATATATATATATAAATATATATATATATGTAAATATGTCTCTCTCTCTATATATATATGTATATATATACATATATATATATATATATATATGGATCTATGTATATTTAGCACTAGAATTATTATGAGAGATTGAAGTTATGGAATGTGCTGTATGGGAGTATTCTTTTAGTTATCTGACTAGAAAGCCACTCACTTTAGACATATATATATATATATATATATATATATATATACATAAACATATATAGATATTGTATATAACACATTATATATATTATATATTATATATAGCATATATAATACATATACACACTTTTATAAACATATATGGAGATGAAAATATATGCATTGTTTAAATATTTTCTCATGCATGTAGATTTTTGTATGTCAGTATGTCTGCCTGTGTTTAAATGTGTCTGTATAGGCAACATTTTGTAATGTTATTCCATTATGGAGAATTTTGCTTTATTCTAGAATCAAGTTAAGAAGTTCAGATAGATCGTTTTATAGGCACTAATGATATGACTAGATGTTCTCTGATTTGTCCTGCTACTCCAACAGGCATTTTTAATGTTCCTATTATGATGGGGCAGTGTGCTAGGAAGAAAGGGAGACAAACTAAAAATAAAAGAAATGAAAGAAGAAATATTTCCTGCCCTTGGAAAGTGTACACTACATTGTGTCAAACGTGGATTCCAGAATGACTAGTGAATAATTTGTCCACACTTAGTTTAATGCTAATGCAAAATAAAACAAAACTCTACCTAAAAAGATTGACATTCTGAAGTGTTGCTCAATAATTCCTTTTTTTTGTTGTTAATTCTGTTCTCAAGTCCTTGACCTAGGGTTCATTTAATGATTTATCTTCAAATAGGAGCTTCCTGAATAACACAAAATTGCCAGTCAACTTTATGGGCACATAAATGAGATAATATAGAACTTATAGGTAGACTAGGGAAACAAAAATGTTCAATAACATTAGTTTACATAAACTAATGTCCTTCTTAATCCCTAATAACAGTTTAAGTTTTGTTGGTCACTTTCTCTCTTGGAAAATAAATTAGAGTACTAATTTCTATTATATATTGCCACTTTTCCAGAAGCTAAGGCAGGGTATGAAGAGTGGATTAGGTATGTTCATAGGACTATAAACTTTCTATTCACTGGAGAGATATTTAGAGATCATCATACCAACTTCTCAGGTAAGAAAACTGAAGCAGAGTAAGGTTCTATTATAATACCATTAATAAGCATTCATTTCAACTCTCAAGTAGCCACTTTAAAAACTTTTTATTTGTGGTTCAAAAGGCTTATTTCTCCTTTACAGAAAAAAGTAAAATAAAAGGTGAATAATTATATTTTTCCCTAGCATCACTTCATCCATTCCAAACAACAATTTTAGAATTATAAATTGAGAGAAGGAAGGGACCATGAGTCTATGAAATTTAGTCTTCTCATTTTACAGATAAGGAAATTGAGATACATTGAATTGAGGCCACTTGTCTGGAAATCACAATTATATGTATGACAGAGGTTTAATTTAACTCTAGGGTCTCTGATTCCAAATTCAGGGTTCTTTCTACTGGATCCCAGGGCTATGCTTTCTATAACCTTCCAATTTTCCCTAAATAAGTTAAAATAATTCTTCATTCAAGTTTTAAAATTATTTGAAAATGTCATCTTATTTTTACTACTTATATACTTATGTACTCTGCAAAATGAAAAAAAATCAAAGGGCATCTCTTGCCCTACTTAAGTTTTATGTTTCACTTGAAGATGCTCATTTTGTATGTAAATAAGTTAAAGATCTATAGCAAATGGAATGGTGTTTGCATTTCAGTGAATATATCTTGATTATGCAAGATTTACATTTCTATCAAAGAACCCAAGTTATCAAATATTTTCATACCTTATACTGTGCAAATTATCATTTTTAGCAATTTATTTTGAAAATATGAATATTAGACATCCTGGGGTGGAGCCAGGATGGTAGTGTGAAGCTTATAGGCCCCTGGAATTTTTTCCTGAAACAACTTTACATGAAGTCTCTACACAAGTCTTAAAGTTACAGATTCCACCAAAAACAGTGAAACCAATTTTCAACTCAAGATATTGTGGAGGCTTTTCAGTAAAGGTCTGCCTTCTCAGGAGTAAAGGGAAATATAGGCAGGAGGAATACTAGGAAGAGACTCTTAGCTAGAGTGCAGAGCAGGTCCCAGGTTAGCAAGTCAGCCTGAGAGCAAGCCAGCAGGGAGGTTCCTAACCCTACACAAAGTCTGAGCCCTGGAAACACTAGGGTAATGTATGAACTGGGTTGGAATTAACTACTGTATAGGTAAAGCCTTGGCACAAAGGAGGGAGCAGTCCTCTTCATGGGCAATATCTTGGCAAACAATTAACCCGGTACTAATTCCTGACCCCAGTAAAAAAACAAAAACAAAACAAAAAACAAAAGCAAAATCTTGAGACTAAACTCTACCCCAAGAGCAGAGCTTAACTATCAAAATGATTGAAAAATGAAAAAGAGTGCTGACCACAGAAAGCTACTATTCTGTTTGAGACAATAGAAATGTCATCTCAGAAGAAGAAGGCAGTAACAAATTGCCTACATGTGAAATGCCAAAGGAGTTTATTAATTGGTTTCAAATCCCAAACCTCATGGAAGAGCTCAAAAGGGATTTTAAAATCCAAAGAGGATAGGAAGAAGAAAAATGGGAAAAAAGGAAATGAGAGCCTTGTAGGAAAGTTATGAAAACTTGATAGAAGAAATCAACTCCTTTAAAAGTATGAATGACCAATTGGAAAAAAGAATATAACTCATCAGAAAGTAAAATTAAACAACTGGAAAAGGAATGAAGCTCATTTAAAACTAAAATGAACCAAATGGAAATGGAAGCACAAAAATTAATTTAAGAAAATAAAACCATAAAAATAAGATTTGGACAAATGGAAACTAATTACTCTATGAGACACTAAGATTCCTTCAGATAAAACCAAGAGGCTCAAAAATGAGAAGAAAATGTAAAATACCTTTTAGTAAAAACAATCCACCTTGGATAATAAATAGATCTAGGAGAGAAAATTTATGAATTATTGATCTTCCCAAAGCCCAGAAAAAACAAAGAGCATGGAAAGAATCTTATAGGAAATTTTTGGAAAATTAGGAAATTATCACCTCCAGAAAGAAATCCCAAAATAACAACTTCAAGAATATTGTAGCCAAATTCCCAAATTCTCAGGTAAAGGAGAAAATTCTGCAGGGAAATAAAAAGAAGCAATTTACATGCTGAGTGAAAACATTCAGCATCAGCATTCAAGGATAGCAGGGCCTGGATTAAAATATTCCAGAGGGTAAAGGACCTTGGGCTGCAACTAGGAATTAAATACTCTGCAAATTTTAGCATATTCTTTAAGGGGAAAATTTGGATTTTCAATGAAATGAGGATTTCCAAAGTTTTCTGATTAAAATGCCCAGAACTGAACAGAAAATTCAGTCTTCCAATATAAGACTGAAGAGATGTGTAAAAAAGGTAAATTGAAAAGGGGAATAAATCTAGTCAAGAATATTAAGCTTCATATATCTCTACAAAGGAAGATAATATTTGTAAATCTTGAGACTTGCATTCTTCTTAGAATAGTTAAAAGAAACATACTTAGAGAGAAGATATGAATATAGGGAGAGGACAAAAATGTTGAGCATTTGTTCTATTCCTTAGCTAATGAGGGCTGAGTTATAAGGATTTTATTTAGAGGTTATGGGTATAAATGAGTCATGAAGCGATATTGATTACAAGAGTTGCAATTCCTATCTTTTATAGAGGGAGGGACAGTACTTAGAGAGGCTATACATAAATCAAAAAGTGATCTTACTTTACTAGATACTTTATTTAAAGAAGGTAACAGTACAATAGGGACAGAGGAAGAGAATATGCTTAGAAGGGCTGGAAAACAATAGATCATGAAGTGATCTTGTTTTATTTGATACTTTAGCTAATAATGGCGGTAGCACTATAGGAACAAAGGAAGAGATTAAAGGTAGAGGCACTGGATATAAATATATCATGAAATGATTTTAATTTACATGATACCCTACTTCATGAGCATTTTATGTCCATTGAAGGTACTTGAAAAGAGTATGTAGTACTCTATTGGGACAGAGTAGAGGAGAGGAGAGTAGTTAGTGACTATTAGGTAATTTTGCTTATCAAGGAATCAATCATTCTAACCTTGAGAAAGATATTTCTATAAGAACAGATATCTTTGGGTGTATTTGTAGACATAATACATAATAAAGAGCTGGAAAGAAGGATTATACTAGGAGAAAAATAGGTAGGCATTAGAAGATAAATAACACTGCATGAGGAGTCACAAAGATATTATAGTAGAGGGAAAGAAGGGAGGGTGTGAACACTGAGTAAATCCTACTCTCAAGAGATCTGGCCTAAAGAGGAGTAACATATTTCCAATTGGGTGTAAAAATTCTTCATATATCACAGGAAAATTAGTAGAGCAAAGGGGAGGGGGAAGGAGAAGAAGAGACAAATAAAAGGGAGGATATACATAAAAGTAAAGTTTGTCAAAATTAAAAAGAAAAGTTAAATGGTGAAGGGAGCAAAACATTTGTGAGGAGGGATAAGGGGAAAGGAAAGAGAAAAGTGTGAATGCAGAAAGATAGCATGGAAGAAAATGCAGAGTTAGTAATTTTAACTTAAATGTTAATAGGATGAACTCTGCCAAAAAAAGAGAAGCAGATAGTAGAATGGATTAAAAATTAGACTACTTCAACATGCTACTTACACAAAATACATTTGAAGCAGAGAGATACACATAGGGTGAAGAAAAATGGCTAGAGCAGTATATGTTTTGGACAAGGGCAACAAAAAAAACATTCAGGGTGTATAAATCCAGATCTATGACAAAGCAAAAGCAAAAATAGATCTCATTATAAGGGATAAGGAAGGAAACTATCTCTTCTTAGAAGGCATCATAGGCATCATAATATTTGTAACTCTTGAGACTTTCATTTTTTCTTAGAATAGTTAAAAGAAACATACTAAGAGAGAAGATATGGATATAGGATGAAAACAAAAATTTTGAGCATTTGGTCAATACCTTAGCTAATGAGGGCAATGAAATATCATGATTAAATTTATGCACCAAGTGGTGTATAGCATCCAGATTCTTACAGGAAAAGCTGAATGAATTACAAGGAGACATAGGCACCAAAATTTTTATAATGGGGTACTTAAAACTCTCTCTCTCTCTCTCTCTCTCTCTCTCTCTCTCTCTCTCTCATCATTAGATAAATCTAACCACTAATTGAACATGAATGAAGATAAGAAGGTGAATAGAATTTTAGAACACTTAGATATGACAACCCCTGAAGAAAATAAAATATTGATAAAAAGGAATATTCCTTTTTAGTAGTATATGACACATACCAGAATTGGACATATACTAGGGTATCAAAACCTTACAATAAAATAAAGGCAGAAATATAAAATGCACCCTTTTTAGATCATTATGCAATATAAATCCCATGCATTAAAGGATCAGGGCAAGATAAAACAAAAATTAATTTTATATTAAGAAAGCTAATTTAAAAAATGAGTTGATCAATTAACAAGTCACAGAAATCTCATCAAAGAAAATAGTGAGACATCATTACAAAATTTATGATATATAGACAAAGCAAATTTTAAGGGAAATTTTATATCCCAATTATAAATTATATAATGTATACCATATTTATATATCTCATTAAAAAGAATATAAAAATAAGACAAATCTCTAATATAAATAATTGATAAATTATATGAATAAAATAGAGAAAGTGAAGATCAATGAGTTGAATATTAAACTAGAAAAATTGGAAAAAGAGAATATTAAAATTTCTAATGAAATATCAAATTAGAAATTCTGAAAATTGAAGGAGAAATGAATAAAATTGAAGGTAAGGAAACCATTGAAATAATGAATAAAACCAAGAGTTGATTTTATGAAAAAATACAATGAAATATATAAATTTTTAATCTGGTTCAAAAAAAGGAAAATGAACACTAACAAACAGATAAAGGTGAACTCACCACCAACAAGGAAAAAATTGAAGTTACATTTTGTAACTATTTTGCCTGACTGTATATCAATGAATTTGATAATCTATATGAAATGAGTATATATATATATATATATATATATATATATATATATATATATATAATAAAATCTACTCAGATTAAAAGCAGGGGAAATTAAGGATTTAAATAACCAATTTCAGAAAAAGAAATTGAAGACGCCATCAATGAACACCCTAAGAAAAAATCTCCAGGCCCAGTTTAATTTAAAAGTGAATTTAGTCAAACATTTAAGGAACATTTAATTCCAATTCTATATAAACTATTTTTAAAAAATAAGAGATGAAAGAATTCTGCCAAATTCCTTTAATGAAAACAATATGGTGCTGATAGGAAGAGCAAAGCAAATCAAAATGTATATATGTGTGTGTGTGTGTGTGTGTGTGTGTGTGTGTGTGTGTGTGTGTACACACACACACACATATATATATATATATATATATATACACATATCTCCCAATCTTGTTAATCAACACTGATGCAGAGATAACAGCTAATTATTATTATTAGCATAATATATGATGATCAGATAGGATTTATTCCAAGTAGGCAGGGAATGGTCCAATATTAGGAAACAATCAATTTAATTTAGCATACTTACCATAAAATTAACAGAAATCATATGATTATCTCAATAAATGCTATATAATCCTTTTACAAAATACAGCATCCATTCCTATTAAAAACTTTAAAATATAGGACCAAATGGAGTTTTGCTTAAAATAATAAGCAATATTATAATACATGCAAGCATTATATGTAATGGGGATAAACCATTGCATTTCCAATAAGATCAGGGTCAGACAAGGATGCCTATTATCACTACTACTATTCAATATAGTGTTAGAAATATTAGCTTTAGCAATAGAAGAAGAAAAAGAAATTGAAGGAATTAGAATTGGCAACTAGGAAGGAAAACTTTCACTCTTTGCAGACAATGTGTTGTTATACTTAGACAAGTCTAGGAAACCAATTTAAAAATTACTTGAAACAGTTAAAAATTTCAGCCAATAGATGATAAAATAAACCCTCATAAATCATTAGTATTTCCATACATGACCAATAAAGCTCAAGGGCAAAGAATAAGAAAAATTACACTTAGAATAATTGTAGACAACATAAAATACATGTAAATGTGCTTCCCAAAACAAACCTAGAAAGAATATGAACATTATTACAAAATATTTGTCACACAAATAAAGTGAGATCTAAACAGCTGGAGTAATATCAATTGCTCATGCTTAGACTGAGCTAATGTAATTAAAATGGCAATTCTACCCAAATTGCATAACTATTTTACAGAGTTAGGAAAAATAATAACAAAATACATCTAGCGCAATAAAAAGTCAAGAATATCAAGGGAATTGATAAAACAAATGAGCAAATGTGGCATTGATTTAAAACTATATTAACAAAGCAGTAGTCATCAAAATTGCCTGGTTATGGTTAAGAAATAGAGTAATGAACCAATGGATTAGAATCATAATGAAATAAATAGTATTAAATGTCTATAGTAAACCAATGTTTGACATACCCAATAGCCTTAGCTTCTGGGATAAGAACTCACTATTCAACAAAAACTGCTAGAAAAACTGGAAAATAGCTTGGCAAAAACTGGGCATAGACACTCATCTCATACCCTATACCACAATAAGATCAAAATGGGTACAGAATTTAGACATAAAGGGTGATAAGAAATACTCTGTCAGATCTATGAGGAATGGAGAAATTTATGCCCAAACAAATTTCAAAATGTATGATTTTGATTATATTAAGTTAGAAAAGGTTCTGCATTAATAAAATCAATGTAGCTAAGAATAGAATAAAGCCAGAAAGTTGGGAAACAATTCATAGTATTTCTGATAAATGACCATTTTCCTAAATATATTAGAGAATTGAATCAAATTTATAAGATTATATGTCATTTCCTAATTGATAAATGGTCAAAGGATATGAACAGGCAGTTTTCAGAAGAAATTATACTTTTTTATAGTTATGTGAAAAAATGCTCCAAATCATCATTGATTAGCAAAATGCAAATTAAAACAACTATGAGGTACCACTTCATCTTTCAGCTTTCATAAGATGACAAAAAAAGAAAATTTATCAATATTGGAGAGCATGTTGGAAAATTGGGACATGAATGTACCACTGATAGAAATATGAACTGATCCAGTCATTCTGAAGAGCAATCTGGAACATACCCCTCTGAGCCCGGAATACCCATACTAGAACTGTATCCCAAAGAAATCATAAAAAATGGGAAAAGTTTCTTATGTTTAAAAATATTTATAGCAGTTTTTTATAGAGGCAAAGAATTGGAAATCGAGGGAATGCCCATCAATTGCAGAATGACTGAATAAGATATAGTATATGAATGATATGGAGTATTATTATTCTATAGGAAATCATGAACGGTCAATTGTACACATTAACAACAGCATTGCTAGATGATCAATATGATGATTACAACTCCTGTCAGCAGTTCAGAGATGCAGGAAAACCTGAGACACCTGCTATAGACAAAACCATTCACAACAATAGAAAAAGAAACTATTAGGTCTGAATGCATACTATATTCACTTTTTTAAAACTTCTGTTATGCTTTTCCTTCCTTTCCATGTTTTCTTTTCTCTTAGTTCTAATTCCTTTTTCACAAAATAACTAGTATATAAATGATATTTTGTCCTTCATTCTCCAAGAATACCTTGGCATCAGGAAAGTGAGGCCCATGGATTGATTCTGAGTCTGCTGAAAAATTACCATTGCATGTACCTGTAAAAATCAAATTTCAATAAAAATAAATTATGAATATTAATGATGAAGGTTCTTTATTATCCTGAATTTTAAACTTTGTTGTAAATATATAATGATGATGCTATAATTATATTTTGTTTCCTGTAAGTAGTACTGAGCAAGCATTTGACATTGCAAACAGTCTACCATTTTTGTTAAATTTAATAAAAAAAAATTCTCAGCCACCCAAGACTATTTCTCTGGCAGTGAAGATATTTTACTTAGCTTGTTTTCTATTGTAGCTGTCTCTCCTTTTGTATCTTTCAATTTCAACAACAGTTTTCATGAATACTAGGGAGGAACTAATTGATCTTAAATGTTTTTTTTTTCCCTCAGCATTCTAGGAGCAATACACACACACACACACACACACACAAACACAAACAGACACACACAGATATATAGATGATAGATAGGTAGATGGATGGATAGATAGATAGATAGATAGATAGATAGATAGATAGATAGATAGATAGATAGATGGGGTCCTGGATTTAAAGACATGACC
This sequence comes from Macrotis lagotis, assembly GCF_037893015.1. NCBI lineage: Eukaryota > Metazoa > Chordata > Mammalia > Peramelemorphia > Peramelidae > Macrotis > Macrotis lagotis. Next base: position 24,376,202 of record NC_133663.1, on the reverse strand, counting down.
TGGATTCAAATCCCAACTCTACCACTAACTTTATGCATAATATTCTGACACCTTACCTCTTTAGACTTCTTTCTCCAAAATGATGGGATAAGACTAGTTATGGCATAAGATTCCTTCCAGCTATAAATCAAAAATCCTGTATTTATTTCAAGGCATAAATGTTGCTAAGAATTTTATATAGGTGATTTTATATTACAATTATTCCATGGACTGTGAATAGTCTCGGAATTACTCTCTCTGTAGAATGAAACTGAGTATCATCCTGAGTACTATCAACAGAGAGGCATAAAATCAATGTGAATTGTCTGTAACCCATTATGATTTAGATTTTAGGAAGGAAAGATTGAATTAAAGTATACTAGTAAAGAAATGTTAAATGAACTGCTCATTTGAAGAAGAACAAGGATTAAAAGATAATACATTGCTATGTATGCTTAATAAATCATGAGAAAATGAGAAAGATCTTGAGCTCATTGGGTACAGCACCTGTAGTAAACCTTTGGATGGTAGTACATGGAACTGTCATATAAATACACAAGCATGGATGGATTGCAATTTGTATTAGTGAAAGAAATATTTCCAATGTATTATTCACACATACAATGATACAACAGACAACTTTTATATTTGAGGCATTGTGTTTGGAACCAGAATTAGCCAAGGGAAATTTAAAAAAATGAAAACACTAAAGCATGCATAATACACACACATATATATGAATGCATATAGATGATGAATATGTTGTTTGTCCTCCTTCATGGTCGAAGAGGACTGAAATGAAATCACTATATTGGGGTAAAGGCATAAGTTGTGTGACTGTTGCTGGTCTGACAAGTAGGAGCTCAGAATGTTAATACCTGTAGTAACAAGTTGAAATAAATTGTCCATAGGAAAATTTAGAGGGTACTTCAGGTTACTTTTGAGCTACTATATTTCTTCTTTGCTTATAAAGCTCAGTAACTTTTTTTTTGATGTGGGCACTCCATGCTGGGTGGTCCTGTGGCACTATCTCGTATCTCATAATACTTTTCAGAGTTTTTCAGAGACCTTGAAAGTGCCCTTGTTTTGTTTCTTCTGAGCTCTGTGACAGCATTTGTGTGGATTCCATTGTCTTTTGGTCAAACCTACATTGGCATTTGAACAATGCACTCAGCCTATCAGAATTGAGCTCTCTGCTGTAGAATTGGAATGGTTTACCAGTCAGCTTGAGAAAGGACCTTGGTATGCCTGACCTTCCCGGGAGATCTTCAGGATATTCCTAAGCCAGCTCAAATGGAAGTGATTCAGTTTCATGGGATGGCAGTGGTTTTGCAGGTTTACGGTGATGAGGTCACCCAACAGTTCTGTAGACCTTTAGCTTCGTAAACAGTCTTAAAACTCTTTCCTTCATAACCTCCCAAACACTGAGCTAGCTCTGGCAATGTGATTGTGTGTGTGTGTGTGTGTGTGTATGTGTGTGTGTGTATGAGAACTTCAACATCTATGTGTGTGTCCCTGGAAAGTGTACTTTCAAGTTGAGAGAACTTAACACCATTTGAAATTTCTTCTTTTACCATAATCAATGGTTCCACTTAAGGATAGTGTGATGCTGACAAAGGAAGAATCTCTTTTTAATCTTGGTATTAATTTTCAGGAAAAAATTAGCCTAAGCAGCACAGAATTGATCCATATTTTGTTGCATCTCAGGCTCAGAGCTTACATTGAATGCATAATCTTCTGTGAACAGAAAATCATATGCCAACTCTCCACCTTAGTGTTGGTTAAAACCTTTTTTAGTAAAATAATTTACCAAAGGGCTGGTAGATAACATTGAGGTTGTTTCTGTCCTCATTGTAGGAACCCAAAAGTATCAATGCCAACATCATACTGAATAGTATAGGGGTAAGTATACAGCCCTGCTTTACTTCATAGGTGACTGGGAAAATGCAAAATCATCATCCAGTATGCAAAAGTATCATCCAAAACCATATAATGTGCCATCAGAAAACTATTTAGAGGAAGATAAAAGTGAACTATTATCTTCAGTGTCTTTCCTTAAATTTTCTTTTTCTCCCATTCCTGAATAATACTGTTTTCAGGAAATTTTTAATGTTATTTTTACTTGTCTTTCTAGCAAAACAAAATAAGAATTTGTACATGTATTTGTGGGTAAACAAAGTGAAAATTTGGTTTCATTATTCAATGCTAAGAAGGAAATATTTTTAACAATATATCATATTATTCTTTCTTAATTATATTCCTGACTTTTGTTTTCAAAAATTTGTTTCATCTAATTTATGGTTTTCTGTTACTTTTCTCCTAAAAATCCTCAGAATTTTATTCACTAGGTTGTTTTTTGGCTAGCAACTGATATACTTCCAAAATCTAAATTTTCTTGAAATGAGAGATCTTTGGAAGGCACTTAGAAGCAGCAATCTCCCAATATGCAATTTGCTCTTCCAATGCTTCTTCAAACTGGCAAACTTTTTGCTGAAGGTCATCATATTTATGTAATGAATAAAAACCAGGTTATAACACATTTGTTCTTACTTCTTTCTGTGGTTGGCTGAGACCACCTGGGATGCATAGAGACTGACTCACTTTTATTTTCATATCCTAGAACTTAGCACAGTGGTTGGTACATAAAGTGGAATGGTTAATTTTTATTCTTTCATTTTCATTTCTTCTTTCAGAGAAGTTACTGAAGCCTTTATTAATGATTGATCAATTTTATTATTTTTGGATAAAAGAAAATCATCATCTCTGTCGATGTTGTTTTCTTAATTTGATAAGGCTGAACCTTCTAAGATGTTGAAAAATCTCTCCAATTTTTGAGGCATTTTCAGATTTTTTTGGAATTTTCTTTAAACATCCAGGGTGTTTAAAATCACAAAGAAATATAGAACAGGTTCATGAATAAATCTGAAAACTATTAAAAACTTACTTTTTGCCTTCTATCACAATTCTCATTATTATTTGCATCCCTGATGGTGATTTCCCAAAGTTTCCTTTTAAAAAATCAGTATCTTTCTGAACAGTCAATTTGACTCTCTCTCTCTCTCTCTCTCTCTCTCTCTCTCTCTCTCTCTCTCTCTCTCTCTCTGTGTGTGTGTGTGTGTGTGTGTGTGTGTGTGTCTTTCTCTTTGCCTCTCTGCCTCTCTGTCTGTCTCTGTGTCTGTTTGTCTCACTGTCTGTCTCTTCCCCTTTCTCTTCCTCTCCATCTCTCTCTTCCACCTCATTCCTAGAACCTGTAGCACAGCTATATATATATATATATATATATATATATATATATATATATATTATATATATATATTTCCCTAGATGAACCACTATCCTAGCTTTAAAAAAAAAGAAGAAAGTGTTAAAATATTTATTCCACCCAATCAGATTGTGGCAGAGCAAGGCATTTTAACCAGTTTTTCCTGACTTCTAGATAAATTATATAAAGTACTTCATTCAAAGAATATTTCCAAAAGGAAAATCCAATTCATCTTATAATGCTTGGCATCATCATCATCATAATCACCATCATGTACTATAAAAAAAATATAAGGAAGTTGCCTAGACAGTGAGGGATCCAGTGATTTGCTTTGAATATATAACTACAGTGTTTCAAACAGGAGATTCAAATCTATGTTTTTCTGTCTTCAAGATTTTTAACTCATTCTCCAAGGAATTATAATTCTACTAGAAGCATTCACTATACAATCATATTTCATATCTATCACCACCAGCAGCAGGAGCATTGAAAATACATCCTATTAGAGCTTCATAGCCTGCACAATGCAGATTATCATCTCACTTTGAGTCTTACACTATGTATGGATGGGGAGTCATTAAGTGGCTTGCCCACTTTGGTAACTGAACTTGACTCAGGGTTTCCTTATTTCACTTTTTGACACTCTATATGCCATAATAATTAAATTATGTTCCTACATGCTATTCAAATGAACATCTAAGAAATTTTTTTTCTGAATTGTAATATCCTGATAGTCTAAGTGGCAACATTTTATGAATCACTTTTGATTAGATTAATCTTATTTAGTGTGTACTCAACCTTACATTGATGTTCAATGGGACAGGAGCAGCTCTACAGGTCCTAAGGGAAGATACTAATCTTGTAGAGAAAGAAAGGTAATTGCAAATTGTAGCTGTATTCTTTTGAGTTTGTGAATGATATGAATAACATATAATTGCTGTTTAAACACATGCTTGCAGGTAATGAAAGCTATTTCATTAAAGTAGAAAATATGAAGTGAAAGTGCATCTATTAGAGGGCAAAGGCAATAAAACTGGCTTCTTCTAGGAAGACAGTGAAGATAGTTTAAAATGAAAAGTTCACAAAATTCCAAGGATTTGAAAACAAACCTCCTCTAAAGATTATCTCCAATAATTCCTCTTCATATAAATGTGTTTTTGTGAAGGGAAGAGGAGTAAGTTGAAGGAATATAAAGAAAAGCTTTGCCAGATCATAAGTTGGAGAGGCATCAAATATAAGTCCATAGCTCATTGCCTTAATGTAAACTTAGCAAAACTTTGATATCAACATGTTATATCTCAATGAAGATGTTCTAACAGACTGATAGTCCATAATTATTTTATTGCCAGAGAAAGACCTGGAAACATGCATATAAACATAAATATATAAGTGCATGAATCCACACAATGCACAAATGAACAAACTAAACATGTGTATACATGTATATTTTCTAACTATATATGTATATCTATATCCATATCTATCTATATCTATCTATATGCAAATATGTAAAAATAAGCATCTACCTATTTGCCTACCAATCTATCCTGTGTTTTTAATGACCAGATTGAGCACCCAATATGTAACAAAAAAAATAGAATGAATCACACTTCCCCATGAATATTCCCTACTTGCATGTAACTCTTTTTAGAAGGTGAGATAATGATTATATGTTCACAAATTTCAATAAAGGGGTACCTTCCTGACTGTAATATAGATTATTAAAGCATTTGAATGCTAGTTAATGATTGTAACCAAAATTGACAAGAAAGTTCATGAAAACGTAAAATGTATAGAAATAAAAATAGCAAAGTTTGAATGATTTTAATTTATCTTTAACCTTTGATAAGGTGACATAGGGTAAGGTCCATTTCATCACAACATTCAAATCAACCGTATTTTATATTCCTATTCAAGGAGTTTCCCCATATAAGTGTCAAGTATTCTTCCCTGCCATACCAAAGAAATTACAAGACATTTGAGAAGCAGAAGAAATAGAACTTAGAGATAATTACCGCCGCAATCTGTGTAAATAGCATGGAAAACATTATAAGGAAAGTTTTTAGAATAATTTTGAATTGAACATTATTCTCAAAATCATTTTTTCTTAAGGGAATGGAATAACTATGATAGATGCAAATGGACATGTTATTTTGTTATAGTATAAATGCAAAATTTGGAAAACATCATTTTTCCCCTATAAGTGTTTTGAAATATTATATATATATATATATATATATATATATACATATACAATAGAGTTGTATAAATACATTTACATATATAATACACATATGAGTAAACACACACTTACATATATTATATATATTTATTTATAAATAGATGATTTAATATAGTTCCTATAAGCACTTCTGCAATATTGAAAGTATAATTCTGCTGGCTTCCAATAATGGGAAAAGTTATTTGTAATGAGGCATCTATCCATTCATTGTTTCTTATCTACTCACTTTTTGACAGGAACAAATTCCATTTCGATATAATGATTAAAAATAAACATAATTATTTTAGATGTGCAAAGCACTTTATATATATTGTCATTTGATCTTTACATGTCCTTCAATCAATGATCCTATAAAGCAACTCACTCTTGAGAATGTAAAGGGAAAAATTGAAAGTCACTTAGCCTAAGAAGCATAAAGCTGGTGAACAAAGAAAATTGCCCTGTCAATTGAAACAGTTTTCTTGCATCTAAGTGGACCTAAAACAATTTACAATCTCTGCGTACAATGAAATCCTTTTTTATTTTTTTTCCTATTCAGTCTTCTTGGTGCTCAAAATTATGATGAGCATATTGTTCATTCTTTGTTCTTGAGATGTATAAAAGACAGTTTGAAATTCAAGACTGGAGGTTAATAGATATTAAGGCAGGATATACAGATCTGATAATCACCAGCAGAGAAATGATAATTAAATCCATGAGTACTGATAACATCATGCTAACTAATACAGAGGAAAAAGACAAAAGATCTCTATGCAGCATCAACAATTTGAGTGTATAATCTTGATGGGAATCCTGCAAAGAAGACTGAGAAAAAGTAGTCAGATAAGTAGAAGTCCTATGGAGTGATGTCCTAAGAATCTTGAGAAAAGAGAATATCAAGGAAGGGAGCCTGTTATCATTATCACAGACTGTATAGTGATTATGGAAAATGTTCCTTGAGTAAAGGCTATGTGGTTTCCAAATAAGAAGTCAGCATCTTTGGAGAGAGCTGTTTCAACAGAAGGCAGGACTGGAAGGAGATGATGTTGCTTCATCAAAGAATAGAAAAGAACAAATGATAAGACACATAGAAAGAGTCCTTAATTTGCCCAACCCAGGTTTGCCTGGGAGAGGAATGCCTGAGCCTTTTCCCACCCACAGGCTTAGGCCATGGAGAGCATTTATAAACATAAACATGCTGGCAATTAAGACAAATGAGTTACTTTGATAGGAGTCTTTTCTTTCTTTCTTTTTTTTTGTTGATATTTTACTTTATTTTTTCCAATTACATGCAAAGTTAGGTTTTCAACATTCGTTAATTTGCAAATTTACAAGTTCCACATTTTTCTACAGCTGTCCCTTCCCAGTCCCCCCCCCTTCTTCCATAACAGTAAATGGGCATGTAAAAGTTGCACATGTACCTTCATGTTTAACATATTGACCTATTAATTATGTTGTAAAAGAAGAATTAGAAGTAAGGGAAAAGAAAACATGAGAAAGAAACACAAACCTCTTTTAAAAAAGTGAACAAAGAATGTTTTGTTCTGCATTAAGACTCCATAGTGTCTTTTCCTTTGCATGTGGATGGCATTATCTGTAGAAGGTTTCTCAGAGTTGTCCTTGATCACTGAACTGTTGAGTGGAACTACATCCATCATAGTTAATCATTTCATTGTTAATGTGTGCAATTTTCTCTTGGTTCTGCTCACTTCACTCAGCCTCAGTTCTTGTAAGTTTTTCCATGCTTCTCTAACTCCAACTGTTTGTGACTTATTATAGAACAATAATATTCCATAATATTTATATAACATAATTTCTTCACACATTCACAATTAAAGGACATCCCATAAATTTCCAATTCTTTGCTACTACAAAAGAGCTGCTATGAATATTTTTGAACATGTGAGACTTTATTTACCTGTTTTATATGATTTCTGTGGGATATAGACATAGCATTGATATTTTTTCAGTCAAAGTGAATGATCAGTTTTATTACTGATAAATAAAACATTTGGTTTCAGATTTTTTTCAATATGGCTGAATCAGTTCACAACTCCACCAACAGTATGTTAATATCTCAGTTTACCCAAATCTTCTCCAACATTGATCATTTTTCTTTTTTGTCATCTTAGCCAATCTGGTAGGTATGAGGTGGTTCCTCATAGTTGTTTTAATTTGCATTTCAAAAATCAATAACTATTTGGAGCATTTTTTCCATATGACTATAAAAATAGGTTTATTTCTTTTTAAATCTAAAAACCACCTGTTCATATTTTGTCTATTTATCAGTTGGAGAAAGATATGAAATCTTATAAATTTGATTCAAATATTTTCATATTTTAGAAATGGGTCCTTTATCAGAAAAATTCACTATGAAAATCATTTCCCAGTATTCTATTTTCCATCTAATTTTGGCTGCTTTGCTTTTATTAGTGCAAAACATTTTAATTTTATATTTTCAAAATCATCCATTTCTCAATTTATAATGTTCTCTATTTCTTCTTTGGTCATAAATTCCTCCCCTGCACCAGATAGAGTATTTCCTGTTCTCTTAATTGGTCTATGATATCACTCTCCATGTCTAAATCCTGTACCCCTTTGGACGTTATTTTGATATAGGGTGTGAGATGAGCATCTATGCCTAGTTTTTGCCATAGTATTTTCCAGTTTTTCCAGCAGCTTTTGTTGAATAGTAAGTTTTTCTACCAGAAGTTCATATCTTAAAGTTTGTCAGAGTAGACTATTATAGATAGATATTTAGTACTTTTATAACTACTCAATTCCCCAGCTCATTACTCTATTTCTTAACCACCACTAGACAATTTGGATGACTGTTACTTTAGAGAATAATTTTAGATCTGGAATTGTTAGGTCAATTGCATTTTTTTTTATCAATTCCCTTGATATTGTTGATCTTTTGTTACTCCAGATGAATTTTGTGATTATTTTTCCTATTGCTGTAATATAGTCTTTTGGTAGTTGATTGTTATGGCACTGATTAAGGAATTTAATTGGGTACAAGTTTCATTTTTATTATATTAGTTCAACCTAACCATGCCATTGCTTTTCTAGAGGTTTGGATCTTTGTGTGAAAAGCATTTTGCAATTATTTTTACATAGTTTCTGCATTTGTCTTGGGAGGTAGATTTCCAAAAGTTATATGTTGTCTATAGTTACTTTCTATCTGTGGTTCTTGGATTTTATTAGTCATATATAGAAATGCTGATGAGTTTGGTGTGTTTACTTTATAAACTGCTACTTTGCTGAAATTGTTAATTGTTTCAAGTAGTTTTTAGGTGATTTTTAGGGTTTTCTAAGTATGCCATCATATCATCTGCAAAGAGTGAAAGCTTTGTTTCCTCAATACTTATTCTAGTTACTTCTTTTTCTTTTTGCTAAAACTCATATTTCTAATATTATTTTGAACAGTAGTGGGAGAAAGGGCATCTTTATTTTACCTCTGATCTTGTTGGTAATGTTCCTAATTTATTCCCTGTGTGTGTGTGTGTGTGTGTGTGTGTGTGTGTGTGTGTGTGTGTGTGTGTGTGTGTGTGTGTGTGTGTATGTATATATATATATATATATATATATATATATGTATTTGTTGTTAGACTGCTTATTATTTTAGGAAAAACTCCATTTATTCCTCTACTCTCTAGTGTTTTTAAAAGGAATGGATGTTGTATTTTGTCAAAGGCTTTTTCAGTATCTACTGAGATATGATTTCTGTTAATTTGTTGTTAGTATGGTCAATTATGTTGATTGTTTTCTTCATATTGAACCATTCCTTCCTACCTAAAATAAATTCTACCTGATTATCATATATTTCTCCAATAATAATTTGATGCAATATCTTTGCTAAAATATTATTTAAAATTTTTTCATCAAGGTTCAATAGGGAAATTGGTCTATAATTGTCTTTGTATGTTTTGACTCTTCTGGATTTAGGTATCTGCACCATATTGGTGTTTTAAAAAGAATTTGACATAACTCCTATTTTATAAAAGAATTTACATAGAATTGGAATTGATTGTTCCCTAAATGTTTGGTAGAATTCACTTTTTTTTTGAAATGTTCTTTGTCCTTTATTTTTCTTTTTTGCAAGGCAGTAGGGTTAAGTGACTTGCCCAAGGTCACACAACTAGGTAATTATTAAGTGTTTAAAGTCACATTTGAACTCAGGTACTCCTGACTGCAAGGCCAGTACTCTATCTACTGCACTACCTAGCTGCCCCTAGAATTCACTTTTAAATCAATCTGGTCTGGGAGATTTCTTCTTAGGTAGTTTATTGAGGATTTCTTCAATTTCTTGTTCTGAAATAGTTTTTTAAAAAGTATTTTATTTCTTCTTCTATTAATCTGGGTAACATTTTTTTGGGTAAATATTCATCCATTTCACATATATTATCAATAATGATATTGCTTCATTGCCTAAAGCACCTGTAAAAAGATGCATTTTCCTTCTTTTTCCCTTTTAATAAGATATAGTTTTCTTTTGCTTTGTTTGAGATCAAGATTGCCCACCCCTGACTTTTTTTTTTATTTCCCATTGTAAAATTTTCAATTCAACCTCAGCACCAAATTAAATATAAACATAATAAGTGGAACAGAAATATATATATATATATATATATATGTATATATATTCCTATATTTTGAGGTCCCTTCATTCTGTGTCCATAGACACCTCCAGATCCAGGTTATCTAATTTCTTGTCCTCCTCAGATTTGTTAGCTAAGCCCCAATCTCATAAATAAAAATAAGGTTGAAATTCTTGATATCAAAAACTGAATCAAAAATGAATGATTCTTACTCTTGAGGTATAGTCATTAAAATAACTTAAATTTGAATGTATAACCCATTAAGATCTATGAAATGATTTCAGTGAATTTTTTTTCAATCTTTATTATCTCATTTTGAATATATAAGGATGGGTTTTATTCATGCCATTGTATAGATGTTGAAACTAATATTCAATGAATAAATGACTTGCCCAAAGTCACACAATTAGCAGGTGTTGAGGTAAAAATCAGAATCTAGGTCTTGGCTCACCAAAGTACTGTCTTCTTGTTACCTACCACACCACAATTATATTGCAGTGAAGCATGTTGCTACTCTCCCCATTCCATGGACACATCTTTTTATGGCAGAAATTATATCCAGGGAGGAATTTTTAGCAAACAAATACAACTTCTCTTAAACACTTAATACATGCTATCTGTCTCCCGGCATTCCCAAGATTCCATTGCCAAGATTCATCAGATACAAAATTTGAAACCAGATCTTTCTATTTCAGAGCCCAGTGCTGAATCTATTAATCCATGTTTATGCTCAGTCTTGATATTTAGCATTATAGATCTTAAGCCATAATAGGCCTTAGAAATCACCTATTCTAGTTCCTTCATTTTATTTTTAAAGTAACTGAATGACAGAGAAGGTAAATTCCTTGGCCAAGGTGACAAACATAATACAAATAACAAAATCATAATTAAGGCCCAAGCATCCTGATTCCAGTCGGTATGTTTTACATTATTCTGTGTTTTCTTACATTGATTGGTTTGTTAAACTGTACAAATACTCTTGTAGTTGGTAATGTAGAAAGGAAAAGCAAGTGTAGGCTCAAATATATTTTGAAGGAATAAAAAAATCATAATAATGAAAGCAATTAGAATTTAATGACCCACATTTTAAATGGCAAGGCCATAGATTATGATGGTTATTGTGATACATGAATAAATGAGATATCTTAAAGGCTAAATCAACGAATGCTCATGATGTGTGTATATAGAGGACACAGGGGAATTGAAGGGTAAAACATATTTTGCATATCAGAATGGAGTCTTTGTATTTAATCTTGGAAATAATATGGAATCACTGAAGTTTATTGAGAAGCGAGTTGGCAGAATTATACCTATTCTTTAAGAAAATCACCTGAGTGGATGAATGGATTGGATATGAAAGAAAGTGATTCAGACAGACCCACTAAGGTTGTGAGAATCAGAATTATAATGGTGAAAGTGTTAAAGGAGGTGTGATTGAGATATATTGCCAAAGTAAAATTTTAATATGTTTTCCTTGTCAATGGGACACATCACATATTAAATTAATAATAAGAGATATGCCACTGAATTTTATCCAAAAGGTTAGAAGTTATCAGAACAAGACATGTTTTGCAAGGATGAATCTATCCTTCAAAACTAAGTTCTCCTTAGGACAAATAAATAAAATGTAGTTTTAGTTTCCTTAGAAATTTTTGAGAGTCACTATCCCAATTTCTCTCTAAACTCTTCTCTACCAATAATATGATTTAAAATATTATTATTACACTTTGAGGCAATTCTATTTTCCTGGTTTAAGGAGATAACTTCATAGTGTTAATATATTTTATGAGTATACAAGATAACAACAAAATACATAGATGCAATGAGTTTGGCTTAATTTATATATATATATATATATATATATACATGTATGCATATAGGCACATGCATACACATACATATAAACAGATGCACACACATGCAAACTTACCTACACAAACATGCATTTTGTACATACATGCACACATGCAGCAATCTATATAGTAGTCACATTTGACATAGTAATAAATCATATGTAAAATTAATATTCATTAAGTAAATTGGTAGATTTAGTTGTGGGAAGAATGAGAAGAAGAAAAAGAAAAAGAAGAAAGAAGAAGAGGAAAAGAGGAGGAAGAAGAGGAGGAAGAAGAAGACGGTGAAGAAGAAGGAGGAGGAGAAGAAGAAGAAGGAGGAGGAGGAGGAAGAGGAGGAGGAGGAGGAAGGGAAGAAGGAAGAAAACCAATGGCAATATGTAATCAAAATGAACAAATCTGACCCTACATGAGAGATAGGAAAAAATGTTCCTACTTCTCCTGTTTTATTTCTCATGTGTTTTTGCCTTTTAAAAAATTGATATCCTTTATGAAATTCCCAATAAATGGTCAATTAATCTATGTTTGATAGCAACAATCTTTTTTTTTAGGTTTTTGCAAGGCAAATGGGGTTAAGTGGCTTGCCCAAGGCCGCACAGCTAGGAATTTATTAAGCGTCTGAGACCAGATTTGAACCCAGGTACTCCTGACTCCAGGGCTGATGTTTTATCCACTTTTTCTTTGATCTTTTTCTTGAACAAACTAAAATAGTTTCAGGGAAGTTCTAAATGTCCGAAAGGGGAGATAGATTATAATTGTACCTATATCTTTTAATTTAACATATTTCATCCAAAAAAAGCTCAATGTCTCATATTAGAATCATAATCATCATCAATATTATGCTTGTGTTGGTGATTATGGAGATGATAATAATTAATATTAATATAACACTAAAATGTTTGCAAAGTTTTTTCCATAGATTATCTTATTTTATCGTTATAAAAACTTTGGGGGGGTGACATAAGTACTATTGTCACCTTCATTTTATAGATTTGAAACTGAGGCAGGTAGAATTCAAATGACTAACAGTAATTCTCAGGAGCAGCAGATGAACTTAAAGATTTCTCAGCCAAATTTAAGTCTCTAATGTACCAGTTAGATTTCAAATATGTAAATTCACAAGAAATTAAGGATGCAAAAAGTGATTGTATCAATTTCCTAACCCCTGACCTGTGAAGACATAAAACTTTATCATATCTTTCGGGGAAAAAAAAAGCTTGTACCATTGTCAAATGTTTTTATATGTTTATAGAAGAAGATGAGTATGTGGCTCTGTGTGTTTATATGTGTGTGTGTGTGTGTGTGTGTGTAGGGGGGATTGTATGGGTATCTGTGTTTCCTGATATTTTTAGTAATACTTCTAGGGGCTTAAACTTGCTTTCCAAAAAGAAAGTAATTTACTCCCTTCAAATAGCAGACTAAGGTCATTGGCTCATTAATCTTCACAACATTCCCCAAAAAGAATCAGTAAATTATATTATCCCCAGATGGGGGAACTAGAGCATGGAGAGAATTTTTGAAATTTCCCATCAGACTTTCAAATGTCCATGGAATTTTGCAAATGCCCCCTATAAAGTGATTCCCACAAACAGGGACTGGAGAACTGGATTTGACAAATGAATTTGCCATTCATGTGATTTTTTAAAATTTTTTGTATTGGATGTTGAATAATTACTTTCTAAAATATTTGCGTTCTCCTCTTTGATTTCAGTGTCCTGCTCTGTATTTTGTCATTCTTTTGCTTTTCACCTACTAGTATGATTATTTTCTCTTTCATTAAATTTTACATTTAGTAGTCCATTTTGATCTCCTTTGAAACCTACAACACTTATTCAATTTTCTTTGAACTGAACAGCGAAACATCTTTCCCCAAACAAAAAGAATATAGAAGAAAAAGAAAGGATTGTTGGAACCTACATGGTAGATGGAATGGTTTTCAATTGCCTTTAGCTAATCAAAGTCATAGGGTATATTTCTGTTTTGAAATATGCACCCAATTTTTCTCTTTCTTCCGTTACTTCTTTCTTTCTTTCTTTCCTCCCTCCCTCCCTCCCTCCCTTCCTTCCCTCCTTCCTTCCTTCCTTCCCTCCCTCCCTCCCTCCCTCCCTCCCTTCCTTCCTTCCTTCCTTCCTTCCTTCCTTCCTTCCTTCCTTCCTTCCTTCCTTCCTTCCTCCCTCCTTCCTTCCTAAGTTTATAATAAAATTCCCTTTATAATAAAATTTCCCTTTATAATAAAATCCCATTTCTCATATTTAATAAGTAATATAATGGGAAGAAAAATGAACATAATTTGGAGCAAACCAACTTGAGGTCTAACCCTAGTTTAACCCAATAATTAATTGCACGGCTATGGGCAGCAGAACTTTAGTCCCTATTGGTGGGTTTGATTAAAAAAACATTGACAGAAAATTTGATTAGTGGCAGGAAGAAGAGGAATTTACATGGATGCCATCTTCTGTCCATCACAATAAAAAAAAGATGTATAGCAGTTATAAACTTTCTGTTTTTGAAAATTATGACCAGAGTATCCTGACATTTTATGTTAATTTATGAGACTTTTAAATAAGAAATATTAATTTCATTTCATTTTTTAAAGATCACCACTCAAATGAACTCCATTTCATTTATAATTTGGAGGTAATTAGAGTTACAGAATTTGTATAAAGTCACACAGCTAGTTAATTTTCTGAGACCAGCTTTTGAACTCAGGTTCTCTTGACTCTGCAGCTGGCATTCTATCAGCTGTATCATTTAGCTATTCTTAATTTTAACAGAAAAGAAATTTTCCCATATTCTGAAAATGCTTTCGTTAAGTAGAATGACATCTTTTATTGGAACATATGACTTTGGTGGGAGGGAAAACTAACAAAGAGATTTTTTTCTTCCCAAGTTTCTGACTTCTATACATCTTTATTTTTTAAATTTGATGGACAAAAGATGGCATCCACTTTTGACTTCCCATTTGTACCATCTTTCACTTTAGCCTCCTATAAAATTTTCTGAGTTTCCCTTTTCATTGTGAGATTCTTTTATTTGGGTATATGGTAACGAAGTCATCTTCTTTCTGTGTCATAAACAAAAAAGACTGTTGCAGTACAAAATCTGATTCATGAAGACAGGATCTAACAGCGATCAATGGATAACTTTGGTGATGTGATAAAATGAAATGAAGTGAATTTCTCCATGAATAGAATGCTGGCACTGGATCCAGGAAGACTCATATTCCTCACTTCAAATCTGTCCTCAGACATTTATTAGCTGTATGACCCTGGACAAGCCACTTAATCCTGATTGCCTCAGTTTCCTCATCTGTAAAATGATTTGGAGAAGGAATTGTCAAACTGTTACAATATCATCGCAATTTTGCAGATACAAACATTCAAAGCATTCACTCAAACATTGAACTACACCCCTCAAGCTCAATAATTCTAGAGGAAAGAATGAGACTTATCACTTTGTGCAGCTCAACCTCATTTAAATCCAAATCACATACAATTTAAGACATCACTCTCATGATGACATTAGTCTTCTTTGAAAAGGAAGGAAGAACAACAATGGCAAAAAAACATTTACTGAATTTTGTATCGTGTTAGTTCATTTTCTTTGAGGTTAATATATACAACATTCTGGTTGTTATATTTTAGAGATTTCTCACCTGGATTTTGAGCAAATAGATTTCTCAGTCATCTAAGAAATATTTGTTTAACATACTTTGAAGGTAATAGCATCATTCTGTTTCCTAATTCTATTACTATTTTCAACTAGAAATTTGAAAACCAGCTTATTTTCCCAATAATGGTAAACTATTTGATAACACAATTATAACACAGAACAATTTTATGCAATTAAATGAATGGTATTTACACTTTAATTTACATATTTGGTGATCTAGTTCCCAGTTCCGGGTATCCCATTTAAAATAGTTCCTTTCCAGTTTTTTCATTGTGAGGTAACCTGTTCACTCCTTACCACTTATGTGGAATGAGCTTCCTCCAGAACCAATGCTATTTTGAATATTGATTCAATTGAATATTTTTATTAGGTTCTCTTGAAATACATCATCATTTTTTTATCCTCTCAGATCCACCTGAAGGTTTGGCAAAATCTAAGTAATTTTTCTTTCACTTCAACTCTATATAAAAATAATTTGGAGTTTCCTCCTTGCAACAAGTAAAGAGAGTGAGTGTGAAGCTCTTTGAGATACGAGATCAGAATAGCAGTAAGTTAAATACACTGACTTTGGGGTTTTCCAGTTCAAGTCTTTAAAAGTACATGGAGTTTATGATTCAACCATTCTGGGGAGTCATTTGAGACTATGCCGCAAAGTCTATAGTACTGTTCTGACCCTGCAATCCAACAATCTCTCTGTTCTATATCCAAAAGACATCCAAAAAAGGGGAAAAGACCTATTTTTTACAAAAATCTTTATAGCAGCTCGTTTTTTAGTGGTTGCTGTCCTTTATAATTGAAGAAGACCATAGCATCTTATGAATGATGGCAAGACTTGAATATTATGTTAATTATGCTGAGGGGTATGTTGTACAAAACTTCCTTTTCACCACCTCTTTCAAAATTGTCTTCACTCATGACTTGATCTAATAGGGAACAGGACTTCTTGTGATGGTTTGTTTACATTGGGAGACCTTGGACTTTTGGATATAGTCTTTCCCACATTATTGAGGCAACATGACATTACCATAACATTGGTATGATATCTTATGGTGGATAAAAGTTGGAGATGAAATGTATGTCCATCAATTGGGGTACAGTTAATCAAGCTATAGGATATGATGATAGTGCAAATTATTGTGCTATAAGAAATGATGAGGAGGATGATTTCAGAAAAAAACCTGGAAAGACTTAACATGAACTGATACATAGTGAAGTGAACAGAACCAGGTGAAAGTTGTACAAAGTAACAGAGCAATATTGTTTGATTGACTTTGCCATTCTCAGCAATAAAATGATCCAACACAATTCCAAAAGACTAATGATGAAGCATACTATTCCTCTCCAGAGAAAGAACTGTTATTGATTGAATATGCACAAAAGCATACCATTATTCAATTTCTTTCCTTCATTTTTTTCCTTTTATTAGAAACATCTTATACAAAATGACTAATATGAAAACATTTTACATAATTTACATATGCATTATCTATATCTCATTGCTTACAATTTCAGGGAGGGTAGAGGGGAAAGAGGGTGGCAGGGATCGAATTTGGAACTCAACCCTTTAAATAAAAATGTTAAAAATTATTTTATAAAATATAGAGAGTTCAGATAATGACTGAGTAAATATCAAATAGCTCAGAATACTTGAAGTCATCATCATCTGAGCTTCACTCATTCCCAGCCTGCCAGTTTCCATCCTTATAATCAAAGGGGCAATCAAGCTCAAATAAGCACATTCTTCATGATATTCCGATTGGAAAGTCATCAAGCTAAAAAAGCAAGCTGAGTCAAAGGTAATGAGAGAAGCATTTGGAGTCTTCACTTTTTAAAAGCCACTTTCTCCCTATAGCAAAATAAATGTCAGCTCTTGAAATGTCAGACTGTTTTGATTTCATGATAAACAAGAAAGAAAAATATATAAAGGAAGAGAAGCTGAGGAGTTTACCAAGGTGAAGGAAAATATCTCCAGAATGACGACAGCACTAATTCACTCAACTTTTTACAAAGTATTTCACTGACCACAGAAAATGGATTCTGGGAATTTTAATGGTTGATGTGTTCAGTAGAAAATGACTGTGACATTTGAGCTCAGGTTGGAGGATTGGCCTTGGAATTCACTAAGATGTGGTTTTTCTTGTTTATTTTTTTTCATTTTTTGAAACAGGGTTTGCTAGATCTATCTAATGCATTTTTTTTCCAATGTGGAAATAAGTCCTTGAAAGTAATTTAAGTATTTTCCATAGGAATGGTGAGTGGGGCAGTGTTGGAGGAATGAGAAGAAATAGAATAGATTCAAGACCAATTAAGAACACTTTCCTTCTTTGGAAACTAAGCAGCTGATTTCGCAATTCCCCAAATTTGTTTTAGTTTAGAACCAAAATTTTCTCAAGGTGGTGAACTCCTGCTGTGAAAACTTCCTTTATGTTTTTGTAGTGGTAGTTAACTTTGAGAAGAGTCATTTGAGTTGTACAAAATTAAGTGATTAGTCATATTAATAGTCTACCTCAGAGGGAAAATTGGAACAAGAGACTTCCTAACTTTAAGACTTTGAGGGGCAAGATACCGCTTCATTGTAAACTTTTAGATGGTTTCTTGTTTACTGTATGTGAGTGTGTGTGTGGGGTGGATTGTGAGCATGCCTATGTATGTATGTATGTATGTATATATATATATATATATATATATGTATATATATTTATATAGAAATAAACAGAAATAAAAAAAGGAAAAAAGAATGAAGAGAAATAGAGAGAAGCAAAATTTGAAGCTAATCATTCAAAGAAAAATCAAAATCATTCTTTGCACTAAAAGAACTTATATTCTAATGATAGAAATTATGGTAGAAATCTGTTGACACATAGTTTTATACTTATTCCTACTTATCCATATACCTACACACTATTTATCCCTCTCTCTATCTCTGCATCTGTCTGTCTGTCTGTCTGTCTATCTATTTATGTATATCTGGATGTATCAATGAATGTACAAGTAATCTTTCCCATTAGAAAATAAACTCCTTGAAGACAAAGAATAATTTTAATTTTTCTTTACATTCCTATTATTTAGTATAATACTTGATGGATGGAAATCATGAATTAATTATTTTTGGTTAATGCTATATGAGATTATCTATTGAATAGCTGGATGTTATCTAGTGGATAAGGAACTAGAATTAGAGTAAGGAAGACCTGAGTTCAAATTTGATTTGAGACATTTCTTATGTCTGTGACCCAGAAGGATTCAGATAAGCTCCCTTTATTTGCCTTTCCTCATTTGTAAAATTACCTTAAATAAAAGCATTATCACAAGGAGTTGTTGTGAGGATCCAAATGATATTTGTAAATTCTTTGTAAACTTAAAAGCATATATACAGAGTATTACTGTTTATTACTGTTTCTCATTGCTTGGCTTATTCACAAGTCCACAGGCTGTGGTCCATGGTCCATAGGTGCCCCACTACCTATTTTCCTATGTTATTTAACCTTGTGGGCTGTACTAAAACTGGGAGATGGATGGATTTGGTTCATGAGTCGTAGTTTGTCAGCTTCTGTTCTTATCCCTCACCATTTCTGATGAGAACTTTGACTTCCTTTTAACTTCCTACAATGTTAAATACAGTAATATGAATATGCTGAACACTTGGATAAATAATTACAGAATAAATGAATTCTTTCCAATACTCCTATGTTATGAACTTGTGCTTGCTAAGTTTATGAATCAAGGCATGACTGCCTGGAATGCCAGCATTATCATATTAGCTAATAATTGGAACTGCTTTGGGATTATGTAAGGTATGAATCAAATATAATTATGCTCCATTGGGTTTCTTGGCTTGAAGAATTCCCTGCTCTGTTTCTTGGCCAGTCACATAGATAAGAACTATAGGAATGAACAACAACAAAAGTTATTAAGAAAAAAATCAAATAGGGTTTTAAAATACTTGTCTTGATCAATTTGGCAAGAGTGTTGGATTCTCTGGCAGTGCAAATCCCTCTTCTCCCATTTACTATTTGTAGACTGCCCAGAAAGAATATTTGCCTTATAGAAAATTTTCACACTTTATATACTGACTTTGAAATTGGAATTAATCTCATTATGGCTCTATTGTATAGTGAAAGAATTCTGGAATTACAGTAAAAGACTATCTAATTCTTAATTTGATACTTCCTTACTTTTGTGACCTTGGACAAGTTAATCTCCTCCATTTCAAAACATATTTAGTTGGGTGTGTGTATATATTCTTTTATACATAGGAAGGGAAAGAAAAAAGAAAAAGAAAAAAGAAGGATGAAAGAGAAAGAAAAGGAGAAAGGAAGCTTTCCTTAAAATGTATAGGATCCTGAGTTATAGTCTTTTGGAAAATCCAGAAAGTAATGAAGATCTGGTGTGCATATTGAAGATATTTGACTGTTCTTTCTTGTTAAAGGTTCTCAAACCTGAAAGAAGATGAGTGGAAAAATATAAGAAATGAATTCATAGCAATAGTGGATTTTGTGCATAATAAATTCCATTATTATTTTTTTTGAAGAAAATATGCTAAATTGGAAACATCACTGGCTTTGGGAATAGAGAACCTAAATTCAAAGCCTACCTTTGTTAATATTACTCATCTTACTTTGTGCAAGTCATTTAAACTCCCAATTCCTTAATTTTAAAATGAAGGTTTTTGGACTAGAATGTCTCTGAGTCCTCTTCTAACTGTATATCAAGGGTCTACTGATTATCTCCACTCATATATAGTTAATGATATGCATGATATGATTCATTTGTAGATCATACCAAATGGAGGTCATAAAGAGAATTTGAAGCCATGAAATGGGTATTCCATCTCCCTCCACCCCTACATACATACATACATACATACACACACAAGCATACACACACACACACACACACATATATATATATATTTCTCATGCTCTACTCATGTGAGTTCATTATATTTTATTATTTTCTGCGCCATAGTTTTCATTATTCGTATATGAGCTTTTGATTTCATTTTATTTAAAAAACCCTGAGGGGAGGCAAGAATTTCATGGAAAAACATATTCTTTACTGAACTTTTGAACTCACTGCAACTATTAAGAATTTCAGATAATTTGGAGATTGGGGGCATTAAGCCTCAGAAAAACCTTGAATAATGACAATTAGAAAAGATGAGAATGTCTTATTTCAATCAGTGAATTGCAAATATACACAGAACAAAATGTGATCTATTTTATAGGAACATCACATCATATTGTCAAAATTGTACAGAATTCAGGTATTCTGTCCTAACTTCCAATTCGGTATGACATTTTTTGCTTTGACAAGAGATTGGTAAATGCTGTTCTAATATGGTACAGAAAGGAAACTCAAGTTGCTCTCATTTGAGAGTTACGCAGATAATATGGAAGTACAGCAGTTTTCTAAAAAAAATATGTTGCAGTGGTGGGGTTTTTTTTGTTTGTTTTTTTCAGGTTTTTGCAAGGCAAATGGTGTTAAAGTGGCTTGCCCAAGGCCGCACAGCTGTCTGAGACCAAATTTGAACTCAGGTACTCCTGACTCCAGGGCTGGTGCTTTATCCACTGAGCCACCTAGCCGCCCCTGCAGTAGTGTTACATGAAATATGAATCAACTAATAATTAGCCAAAGAAAGTGACATTACTTCAAAATTAACTGAACTTCCCATCACGTGCCTCTATCTTCATTCACACTAGACTGTCCCCTTTTGTAATTTTCTCCCTTCTCCCTTCACTCAGAATCCATGGATTCTTTCTAATTGTACTTCAAGACTGACCTCCATTACAATTGCTTTCCAATCTTCTTCAAGGGTAAATTCTTTCTTCCTTTTGGTATTACCTTATTTTTCTTCATGGACATGTTATACTCAATATTTCTTCCACCTCTAGGAGAATTTAAGCAATTCTTTAGGGCAAGATATGGTATCTGTTCATTTTTCCAACATTTAATATAATGTCTTTTCCCCCATAAAATGTGATCATCAAATTCTTGTTTAGTTGAATAATATTGAATCCAATTCATGACTTGAAAAATCATCGCCATCATTGATATTGCTATTTTTGCAACTTCTTTATTAGTTTTAAAAATTTTCTAACATATTCCCCTTTATTTCTTTGTTCTGAGTTCACCTGATACATGTATGAAGGATATTTTAAGATGGACTCAAAAGATCATTTTCTCTTTGGTTTATCTTGGCTTATTCTGATAAATCTTCAAATATAGCTTATGAGTAATGCTGCAAAAATAAGAACGATGGAACCTCTGGCATTAAACTCACACAAGGCAATCACCACATTCCTCAGAAGAAAGCAAACTTTACTTCGCAAATAAAGACCTAATAGTAATCTAAAAATAGGCAATTCAATTATTTTCATATAATTCCATTTTAAAAGAGTCTCTAACATTTTCTAGGACCTGCCTACTTCTGGGATTTACATTTTCCTATTCAATGCAATAAATATGAAATTTCTGGGGAGGAAGAATCCAACAAAAACAAATAATACCACTGGCATGTGGATTGATCACTCCTTAATTTCAGGAGAATCTTCATAAATACTGAGTTCTTTGCCCTAGAAAAAGAAAAAAATAAACTTATTTTAACTTGTGATCCAAGTCAGCACCCATTCCATTCAGCTCACACCAAATGAAGAAGTCATAATAATAATGAAGCCTAAAACCTGTGTCCCTTGGACATTCATATCATGTCTTTTAGTGTCTTGATCCAGTCTCTCCCAGAATTGGGAGTCACAAGAGTAATCCTTACACTTTAAAGTTTTTCTTCTCTTGATTGAAATTCAACTTACTAAACTCTCAAATGTTGGATTTGTCATGAAGCAACATAAAAGCCGCTTGCTCACACTCCCTTTGTAATGCACTCTCTATGGTTAAAGGACAGATCTTGTAATGCTTAAGCTTGCAGCTGATAAAGAAGGAAATATGGGAAACTCTCAAGCCTCTCTTGAAAGAATATTAGCAGATCTTTGGTAGGGGAGTTTCTTCTACTTCACCTTCTATAGTCACTGAATATAGATGGAATAATGATGGGAAAATTAAAAGAGAAAATCAGAAAAGAGGATAGTAGGCATCAGTCACTTTTCTTTAGTTAATGAGCCCAAAGAGAGTGGCTTCCTTCCCAAGCAATTGCCTTTATATTTTTATATATATGGCAGGTCTTCTGGATACAAAGTACAGCAACCTCTATTACAAGAAGTTGTCAACCATTGGCTGTTGTCCAGTGATTATACATTATACATTATACATTATACAAAGTATAATGCGAAAGTAAGGGTGTAATGTCTGTGTTGTTAAAAGCAAATTTAGACAGTATTTTCAGACAAGGGAAATGCTACCAATTTCATTATTTAATGTCATATTTATTGTTTATATTGCCGATCAAAACACTAATCAAGCAAATACAATTATAGACACTTTTCCAATAAGGCACTGGATTTACAAAGAGAAAGCAAAGACAGTGCCTGGATTCAAGGATCTCACATTCTAATGAGGGTGAGAATGTCTACATGAATAGGGCCGTACAAATGCAGTCAGAGTTGGAAGCAATGAAGTGCTGACATGCAGTTGAGGAAGGTGAAGATTTCAGACAAAGGCATAGAGGTGGAACACACAGTGTTATGTCTGAAGAACAGCAATTAGACCAATGCAGCAGGATTTTAAATTGTAGATGGAAAATGTAGTTTAATAAGTCTGGAAGAAGAAAGGTTCCAGGTAATCTTAGTTTCTCAGAGGGGAATAGATTATTATAGAATGAGGGTCACCAGCAAGGACCTCCTCTTGATAATAAATTAATATCTTTAAAGCCAAAGAGCTATAGTGATGAATGAGTATTGAAAGGCCAGGATGTATATCCAGGCATTTTAATTTGATTTGGGCCTCACATGGGAGTTTTACAGAACCTTGGGTCAAGAGTTTAATACTTCTAATGTAGAGAATTCTTTTGATAGAAAAATATACATTTAATTTAGAATTTGAGTGAGAAATTGTCTTAATAGTGAGCTAACACTTTCAATAGTTATATGTTTCCTATTTATGGGATATGCTTGATGTTGATAATCAGCAGATCATGAAATAAAGTAA
Source organism: Macrotis lagotis (assembly GCF_037893015.1). Classification (NCBI taxonomy): domain Eukaryota; kingdom Metazoa; phylum Chordata; class Mammalia; order Peramelemorphia; family Peramelidae; genus Macrotis; species Macrotis lagotis. Next base: position 24,352,514 of record NC_133663.1, on the reverse strand, counting down.
TCTTTGTGGTGACATCTGTCAAAAATTTATCTTTTGTGATTTTAAAATGTGCATGAACTATTCCATTGAGATGAGTCATTAAGGGCTCTACTAAATCATGTACTCTCCCCTCCCCAATAATAAACAAGCTAAAACCTCAAGGGATCAACTGTTATCCTTAGTTGCGTCACTTTTTGACAGTACAGTTATCGTCTGCTATAAATGATCACCTGGATAACATTACCTCTTTTCTCTTGGTTTTGTCAAACTTTCCTCTATATGTACGTATATCCTAATGATACATAGAGACATTTCTTAATATTTTCTCAGTCATCCTTTTTTTATAATGACATCTGTATATTTCCTCAACTCTGGGAATATTTCCCTTCTTAAGAAACCTAGAAAATTTAAACTTAAATAAAATGAAAACTTATTGATAGCATGAATTTTGCTTTTTAGTGTTTGGTCACACTATCAGAGAAGTTCTGTTTCTTAGTGTTGGAAAGTTCTCATAGGATAGATGATCATCTCTATATCTGTACATGAAATTCTTTTATACCATACACAATAAGTAATAATCAAATCTTTTTGTGAAAAGTAAGAAAGAAACCATTATTGTAAAAGGCAACTAATTTCACTTTGGGATTGCTCTAAATACAAGTGGTAATTTTAACTTCTTATAAAGTCATTTTTTCCCTTTACAACTGCCCCCTCCCCCTACCACACACACCCTATATAGCTCCCAAACCAAGCGGAACAAACTTATTTTTCACATGAAAGCATTTCAAATATTTAAGGACACTCATCACATTCCCTTAAGTCATCTCTTGGTTCCTTTCAATAATTTCTAAATGAGATATTCTCGAATTTCTCACTATCTTCTCTGTTATTTTCTACTGGTCCTCCAGGTAAATATTGGTATCATGACAAAAATATGATGTACTGAGTGAATGTCATATTCTGAATGTTACTTTATAGCTTCTATTTAATCCATTTTTTTGACTTTTCAACCCAATTTAAAAAATCCATTTCCTTAGAGAAATGATAATATAGACATATTTAGCTTATAATCTACACAAGTACGAACTGATGCTATAAAGATCAATAGTGCATAAAAAACGCTGGAATGTAAGATCTATGAATCTGGAGAGCCTAAATGTTGTCAAACAGGAGACAGATTATTAAACAACAGCATCTTGGGTTTCAGAGAATTTAAATGGACAGAAATGGGTGAATTCAATTTAGATAATCAAAATATATATGACTGTGGGCAAGAATCCCATACAAAAATGGACTACGATCACAAATATATCTTAGATTATTCATTTTCATGGAAAAGGGAGAATAAAGGACAGAAGGCAGAAAAAATATGAAATGCAAAATCTTAAAATGATTGAAAACTGTCTTTCCATGCAATTGGAATAAAATAAAAAGGAAGAAATGGATCCATTTGCATAGTCAAGAAATGGGTATGAAAAACAATAGCAGAATGCATGTCCTTTGATCCAGCAATGCCACCACTAGGTCTGTATCCCAAAGAGATTTAAAAAAAAGGGAAAAAGACAAACATACTTGAATATTCATAGCAGTTCTTTTTGTAGTGGCAAAGAATTGGAAATTAAGGGGATGTTCATCAATCGGTGAATGATTAAACAAGTTATGGTATGTAAATATAATGGAATATTATTTCTTCATAAGAAATTTTGAGTAGGGAGATTTCAGAAATCCTTGGTCTTACATGAACTGATGCTGAGTGAAATGAGCAGAACCAGGAGAACATTTTACATTTTAAAAGTAACATTATGTTTATCAGCAATTAGTCCTAGCTCTTCTCAACAAAACAGTGATTAAGGACAGTTCTAAGAGATGTGAGATGGAAAATGCTATCCACATCCAAAGAAACAATCATGGAATCTGAATGCAGATCAAAGCGTATGATGTTCAAGTTTCTTTTTCTTCTTGTGTTTTTCCCTCTTTTTGATTCTGCTTTCACAGTGTAACTAAACTGGAAATATGTGTAACATAATTGTGCATGTATATCAGAAATCAGTTCGTTATCCTACAGTGGGAGTAGAGAATGATGGGAGAGAGAAAACTTTACAAAAATGAATATCAAAAATTTTCTTTACATATATTGGAAAAATAAATAATAAATTAAATTCAAATAAATTCAATAACTTAAATTAAATTCAAAAAGAAAAATATTGCTAGTATATGATCTCCAAAATGACAGAATGATATCTGTTCAAATCCAAGAGAAACCATTCAACATTACAGTAATAGAAATGATTCAGTGGTTTGAGTGACAGGCTTGTTGTCAGAATGACTCGTTGCCCTGAGTTCAAATCTTACTTACCAGCTTATTTATTTACTTGCTTATGTGATTCTGGGCAAGTCACTTAATTCTATTGGTCTCAGTCTTTTATCTTGAAATGACAGAAGAAATGACAAACATTCTATTGTCATAAAAGAGAGAAATAATAAAGAGTCATACAATACAAAATTACTGTTCCAGTGACTGATACCAAAGTGGTTAAAGTGGACCAGTTTTATGAAGACCAATAAATGTTTTAGAAATAAGAACAAAAAAGTCACATTTATCATAAGGGATTAGAATTCTAAAGTCGAAAATGAAAAACTAATTGGAATAACAGGCAAATTTGATCTTGCATTATATAACTAAATAGGACAGAGACCAATTGAGTTTTGTCAATGAGACTCACTGTTCTTAGCAAATGCTTTTTATCAACCACCTCAGATGGACAACATTGAAATCAGATTTATTAATTACTTTATAGCCAAAGGAGAACCTCTATATAGTCGATTAAAGCAAGACCTGGAACATACAGTGACTCAGATTATGAACTTTTTATTGCAACATTCAGATTTAAATTGAAGAAAGTAGAGAAAGCCAGTTGGTGGTTATCCTTTGTTCTTAAAGAGCATGAAAAAGACATCGCTATGTTAGAGTCAAGTTCACATCTGGAATCATATAATATTGAAATGACTTTTTTGAGTTTTAAACTTCCCTTGTCTTCATTTCATAATGCACAGCAATATTTTTTCAGTATTGCTTTCATCATTCTCTTTGGTAATGAAGAATGAATGGATTTAAGCATTAATGGAAATAGTTTAGGATATTTCACCAAGAACTTCATAAAAATAACTTATTCTTTTGTTGAATATAGTATTGATGATTAGCTACAGTGATCTCATGGCAACTTTTTCCCCAAACGCATGGTGAACAATAACAAGATGAGGAAATTCTCATGAAACATTTCTTACTGTTTGTGGGCATATGAAAAAAATGGGCTCAATGAGATTTTATGTTTGAATTATAAAGAAGAAACTGTGAGTTATTTTTATATAGCAAAACTTTTAATATCAATTTGATAATTTTTTCCTCTAAAATCCTATCAATAATTGAAATCTTTTTTTAGGATTTTGCAAGGCAAATGGGGTTAAGCGGCTTGCCCAAGGCCACACAGCTAGGTAATTATTAAGTGTCTGAAACCGGATTTGAACCCAGGTACTCCTGATTCCAGGGCCAGTGCTTTATCCACTATGCCACCTAGCCACCCTTAACAATTGAAATGTTTAAGATTATCCTTGAATGTTTTAAGTTAAGCACTTTTAAACTGATTTCTAATAATTTGGCTCATTTGTTGTCTTTCTCTTTCTATGTGGAAGGGAAACCAAAATCAAAAGTATGTATACATTTATTTTTTTATGAATTTCTTGGCAAAAAAAAATCATCATTAAATGCGGAATCATGAAAAATTCCACTTCAGACAGATCTAATTCTTTAATTGGGACAATAATCTCACTCTTTTTAGCCTGGCATGCTAGTGATAGCATTACATTGCAACAACCTTAGAGAATTCAAGGACGTCTTGACTACTTGTAAATTGTTTTGCCATTTGAGACAACTATCTAATTCAAAGTTCTATGTTCCACTAGAATATCCATAAAATGGACTATATTGCTATGAGTCTCATATTCTTTTAAAAAGAGAATCCTATGCGTCACTATTCTTATGAGAAGTAAAATGTTAACCTTGAATATATTAGCATAGTTATCTTTCACATTCAAAAAGTTAGCTTGTTTGATCATTCAGCTGAAACTTTATACACAAAATGCCCAATCAATTTTTTCCTGCTTTGCAAAATTTTTATCAGATCCAGGTCCATCAAGAAATGAAAATGCCAAGTGCTTCTGCAAATCAAGCTTTAAATCTTTTAATATTTCTACTTTTTAATTGAATCATGTCTTTGCAAATGTGGGTATTGACTATAAAGTTACAGCTTTAAAGGATCCACTTCATTTCATCCTCTGGCATTCTTCAGTTTAGTATCCCATCTGTAGAGAATCTGCCCCCCAAATGACAGTTCTTTCATTAGTTATCTTGCCATTTTTTAATATGTATCATGTGCCTGGCACAAGCTAAGCTAGGTGTATTGATAATCCAATAGATCATTGCATCACTTAGGTTTATTGTTTATTGTTTATATTAGGCATATCTGTTATTGTTGGCTCCTGCCAGACGCCAAGCCCATTTCGTTTACCAATTATTCATTTCCAGAATAATGTCACCTATGCCTTGTTTTTCAGGAAACATCATTTATAAATAGTTACTGGTAATTTATATTTCTTAGTCATCTCTCCTTATATTACAATGAAAGAAATTGAAACAGACAGAGGTTAAGAATCTTGTCCATGGTCGTAGCTAGTGTCTAATACAGGATTTGAACTCAGGTAGTCAAGTTTGAGCTATACCACGTCTCTAATATTGTTATTAAAATGTTGAACTGTTGTTTTCTGGAGCAACTTGCATAATTTTAGTTGAATGACACAGTTAAAAAAAAGCTCCATTTGGGGCCAAGAAGCTGGGTTCACATTTGAGCTCTGACACTATTGGAGTGACCTTGTAAAAGTTATTGACCTAATAAAGGGCTACATTCCTCATCTCTAAAATAAGTCTTTTGGAGTAGAGAGATGGCCTCTCTAGTTCCTTCCACCTCTAAATCTATTATCATTGAAAGCACTACATGATTTTCCTCAATAAATCCTCGGTCTTTTTAGTCATATACCTGAGTTATTGGACTTTTGTAATATGTGAATCTTGAAAAATAGAGATTCTGGGTCATAAAGAAGTCTGTTTCAAATCTCAAATTCCCAGAACCTTGGCCCTGTCTGCCAAAAACTTATCCTTCTTGCCTCACTCATTACTCTGTTTTTTGGCCAATATTTAAAAAATCATTATTTGTGTTCAGAAGTGTGCTTTTTTCCTTTTTTTCTTTTTCCTTTCCCTTTCAATAAAACTACCCAAGACTGTGACACTAAATAAGTTATTATAGGAATAGCTTGGATTTCTTTTCACTTCTCTCTTACTTGTTACTCTCTAATGAGGCAGAGTTCACAAGTTTTGCAGTCCTGGTCCAGGGGGAATGAATTATTAGAACTCCAATCTTTGCTAGACAACATGTTTCAATTAAACAGATCTTTGACAAACTTTAAAGAAATTATAACTCTAACTACTTATGGAATGGCATCAGCAGATCAAAAGAATGCTCCAAATCCCTCACCCTCTGATACTACATACATTTCTTAATTCTTGTAGCTTCACTTTAAATGTGAATGATGATACCCGAGAATTAGTGCATCTGAAACTTTAAGATTGTCTGCCCAAGCTTTTGCTTGTTCAGAGAAAAACAGTTATTAGGAAGATGGTTTTATCCACTAAAAATACTTCAAAGGTTAGAATATAAACATATTGCTCTGAAAAATGTGTTTGAATAATGTTGAATAAATACTAAAACTATTGTATGAATGTGCTATTCTTCCTTCCTTCCAGTCTTTCCTTTATTTTCTTCATTATTTCCTTTCCTTTTTCTTCCTCTTTCTATACTTTTCTTTCCTTATTCACTTCCCTTACCTCCATTTTTTCCTTTATTTTATTTTCTTCCTTCTTTGTTCTTTTCCTTCCTTTCTATTTAACTTTGTTTCCTCAATACTTGTTCTTCTCACTTGATGTTACAAATGGAACAAGTGGTTGTAGACACAAATGAATCTGATTCTATTGCTGATTGTCTTCTGACCTTGCATGAGTTCCTAAACTTCTTTTGATTTCAATTATTTGTAAAATGAGAATTCCATGACTTTTTTGAGGTCCATACAGCTCTAAGTAATTGGTGGTATGATATGTACTTGACTTATATCTCTATCCTTTTAGGGAAGTGGTTCTTATAATTCCCACATCATGAACTTTGCCTCTTTGGAAGTGTTCAAGTAGACCCTGAATGGCCACTTTTCTAGAAAGACATGGCTGGTGGTGGGGGAACTGGGGAATTCCTTTCTTCATTGTTTGACTAGCTAGTCATTGTGGTTGCTTCAGATTCTGATATTACTTGATTCTATGATGCTGTCACAACATAAAACATGTATTTGGATACTCAATGAATCAATAAGTTTTTATTAAACACTATGTGACAGGTATTAGGGATATATATAAAAGAGGCCAAAATATTCCCTCCTCACAAGATCTAAAAGACTATATATAATGTTTATAAAGAAAAATATAAAGTTGTTAAAAGAGCAAAGACTCTCAGAAGGCATTTGAGTGATATAAAGCAAGATATAAGGGAAAAGTGAATTCACAGAGAAATGTCGGTCTTGGGGAGTGCTTGTGGTTTAAAAGGGAAGTTTCTCAAGTCAAAGAGCAAGGAAAGAAGGAGTCCTAGAAGGACTGATCCAGAATAATAAAAATTAGAGAGTAGGATAATGATTGGATAATGAAAGGAAAGCTTTTCAAACTAGTGAGCATCCAATTTTCATTATGGACATACATTTTTAGGGAACATCATGGTAGCATGATTTTCTATAATTTAGCTGAGGAGCACATATGTAGGAATGAAGGCAAAAGGTAATAGAAGTCAGGAAGAGTTGAAACTTGGCATGGTGCAGTCAGAGATATGAGAAGGAGCCCAGGGTACTAGGGAAAAAGATAATGTAGAGGTGAATTGGTTTACCATCGTGTCAAGCTGGACTAGCCTAGAAGTTATCACTTCAAAAAGAACTAAGGGGTTGAAAGTTTGAATTTCACAATGCAAAGAAAAATGGAGAGAAGTTAATATATAATAATAAATTATTAATTTGGTTTCTACCCTTTTCTTCCTATTTATTTCTGTCATGGTCCCACTCCTGAAAAAGTCATTAAATCACTGATGGACATGACTGAATGACGAGACTGATACTAACCCATAAGCCCCAAACGTGTCAATTTTAGGCAAGTTCTCACCCAACTAGGAGATGTAATTTCTGTTTGGTGTATGAACAGATTCCGATCTGGGCAAGTCTTTGCCTGGATGAGGAATCCTGTCACCTTGGCTTCCTCCTTTAGAGTTTAGGACAACTCAGTTTATGAAGGAGAAAACTATTTAGAGAGGTCCAAATGGAAATTGAGCCTCCTTACCCACCTGTGTTGAAGTGGTTTAGTCTCAGTGTCATGCCTTATTCTCAGCAGGTAGAGCTAAAGACTTTTACCTCTACTGTCCTATTAAATGTCCACCAAAACTGATTGAGTTTCACTTGTCAGGAGAATTCTTTTCCAGAAGAAATTTAAGGCATTTTATGTTCTCCCATGGCATCCTTGGTTATGAAGAAAAACCACTCACCATCTGCTCTGAAATCTGCTGATCATTTCTAATAGAATAATTGTATTATTCCATTACATACAAATATAGCAACGTCTTCTGTCATTCCCCAATTGATGGGCATCCCGTTGATTTCCAAATCTTTGCAAATGGAAAAAGAGCTGCTATAATTATTTTTGTACATATGCATCATTTTTGTTTACTTAGTGCTCTTCTTATTTGTTCTTAATTCTCAAAGAAGACCAGGATATCAGGGAGGTGATACCATGACATGCAAGTGGATTTAAGGCAAGGGTGCTGTGCAAAGTCACTGATCTGACTTTTTTCCGCTGGAGTTATCTGGGTTCAGTGACCAGATATATAGATCAGTATAACTGGGTAATGGCCCAGGATGTCTTTTAAAATGAAATCTTTCATAGGTCATAGTTTGATTGAGATAATGCCATTTAATGAGTGAGTTGAGGCTAAAATATCAAAAAATGACTTTTTTCCCCAAAATACCCACATAAATCTGGGAGGCTAAGACTCTTAATAAATCAAAAATATTCCCACTGTACCTCACTATTGGTGAATTGAATTGAAATCTTTATCGAATGTCCTTAGTGGTTTTCCAGTTCCTTTGAACAAAGCCCAATATCTTCCAACCGGCATTTACAAATATCCACTAGATGGTTTCCATCTGCCTTTTCTCTATTTCCCCCCACTGCATTCTAGCCATCATAGAGCATAGCCTTCTAATTGATCTCTGAATATGACATTATTTCCCTACCTTTATGTCTTTATCTGATTTCTCTACCGAGTGGTTATTCCCTAAATCTATAATACATGCCCTTCTTACCTGTCTCTGAGAAGCTTTAGATCCTCATACTCTACATGTTCCTACTGCTGATATTTTCTCTTCATATAACATATTTTGTTTTTTCTTGTTTTTGTCACTACCCCCTTTTTTGAGTTTTATCTCTCCTCACCAATTCAGGGGAACTTTGCTGGGTTTTTAGAGGGCAACTATGAGAGAGGTTCAGAGTCATTTAAAAGGTCTGCAATGTTAAGACATTCATACACCCAAGCCCCCAGTGGTAGGTTTACTTTTAAATAATCAACCAGAAGTTATAGTTACATAAATAAAGGGATGGATATGATATTATCTCTAAAAACCTGGGTCATATTCGCATACAAATCCCTAAAGCATCAGTAGGAAGAGTGGGTCTATTCATGAAGTAGAAAAAATACAATGAACAAATTCAATGAAGGCAATTCATATCTCTGGAATTTTAAGATTTTAACTTGTACTTAGCGCAATGAAGTTAACTTTGTTTATTCTCTGTGGGGAATTCTTTATCTCATGCTGTGCTTTACTGCAAGGAGAGCAAAGAATACATCAATATACATATAGATATGGCAAATATTTATATTTAGATATTATATATCTATAGATATCCTGCCTCTCTCACTTTGGGATTGTGTGACTTCACTTACTTGAATTTCATTGTCCATATCTCTCAAAAGGAGAAATGAGAGGGCGGCTAGGTGGCGCAGTGGATAGAGCACCAGCCCTGGAGTCAGGAGTACCTGAGTTCAAATCCAGCCTCAGACACTTAATAATGACCTAGCTGTGTGGCCTTGCACAAGCCATTTAACCCCATCTGCTTTGCAAAAACCTAAAAAAGAAGGAGAAATGATTTTCATTGTCCCAGTATATCCCTTTCAGCTCTAAATCATTGAGTGCATGAACTTGAGAGTAGAGCCAGCTGGGGAAGCAAGTGCAGGATGCCCAGAGATATTCTATTATTATGGAGGAAAGTTCGGGTATCTTTGGGCAAAAAGGGTCATCATTCCATCTCGCAACTTTGTGTCTTTGTCTACATGGCTTGCCGTGTCACTACTGCTTCACCCTATCACTTGTCCCTTGGAAGCCAAAGCTTCATTGAAAGCTCACATCAGAAATCACCCAGGATTTGAACAGCTAGTAGCAACCTCTACTTTCTACCACCTAAAATTAATTTTGCCTATTTCCTAAATATATAGATTTGACATTTACTCATATTGAGACCATGAGGTGCCTCCCCTTCTCACTCTGTAATAGACTATAAACTTTTTGAGGAAAGGAGCTATATAAAAATTGCTTTAGTGTTTCCAGGTACTTTGAAGGTAGTTAATGAATTATTTTTAAAGTTAAGCAATTCAAATGTATTGAGAGGTAGTGGTTAAATAACATATACTTTTGCTTTGATAGTTTACATTGACCTAGCTAAAGTATTACCTTGGCATTTTCTTTGATTTAATTAGAATCGTTGTTATTAGCTGTTTAAAAATGTATTGCCTTCTAGTTTACCTTCTACTTCTACTAACTTGAAAAATATGCAAGGGATCTGGCTGTAAGAGAGATGATAAAAATGTTCTAATTGCCATAGACTTTTTAAAAAGTATCAAAATAGGCTTATTCTCCTTTATTATTTAAAATAATCTATTCAAGGAAGAAAATAAAACTTTCTCTCAATCTGCTAGCATTCTAGTATTTTCTTTTAATTTTATTCAAGTAAAGGATTAAAAAAATGCTCACCAAGAGGTTTTTTGTTTTCCTACCTTTTAAGACAAGATAAAAGGAAACCAATAGAAGCTTCTAGTGAACCAAGTTATAAAACATCACACCCGTTTTCAAGAAATTTTACTTTCCTTAGGGAAAGTAAGGAATTCGATTCCAGTTTCTCCAACTACATTTTACAAAACAATCATTCTTTCCATTCCCAAGTCTAAATTAAGACAATGATGCCTTCAAGAAATACACAGGATAAAAAAATAGCCCAAGGAAACTGTGTAACTATAAATTAATATGAAGTTATTTTTTCCTTCTCTAAACTCCTTTGGGGAATTCATGTCTTAATTTAAACTCAAGATAATGAAGGATGATTTTTCCAATTGATTATATAGCATGTTTCTTTTTGTATGAATGCCTTTTAAATTCTCCATGTCACCTGCAGAGTCATCACCAGTTTGGATAAATATTGGAGTGTTGCTTCAGGTCTGAAGATTCAATTTATTTTTATCTGCAACTGGAACTGAGCAAAGTAGAGGGACATTAGATTGGACTTTTTCCTGGCAAATGTCTTAATGTTCCCCACCCATGGGAAGTTCATTATTCAGAATCTGCAAATTAAATATGTCTTCTCACAAGCATGTGGTGGCTCCTCTCAGTTTTATGGAATTAATCATTCCTACAGGCCAACTCCCCCTTAGGCCTTTCCACAGAGGACTGACTCCATGAATTTGCCTCTTTGAACTGTGGATAAATGTTAAGTAAGTTTATCATAAAGGCATAGGAAAAAAACACACCATGAATATTTCTCTTGCAAATCTGGCTGTGTTATTTTTAAGTGAGATGATATATTTAAAAAAACTCTGAAACAAAAATGGTTTATAGAAATGTTAGTTACTGCTATTATTTTGACTTTGAACTGAAAAGCAAAGTTCACTTCAGAAGATACATTTCTGTGTAAAATAACAAATAAAAAATTGGCTTCAGCACTGAATTAAATAAAAAAGGAAAAATAGATTGAGTAGAAAAAAATCTCTTAATTTGAAAAGGCACACTTCATGTTTTATTCAATAGTAGAGAAGTTTTACATGTATAATATTTATTGTCCCTATTTTAATGTCTGCAATTTTTTTCTAAAGGAAAACCACATAATTAATGAGATCATGCTAACCTCATTCTCAGTCATTCACACCTTATGTTAAGTCTAGATTTTCAGTCTGTAATTTGGTATCCCCAAAACACCACTTTGTTTTAACTACATTTTGTTTAATGCTTGGGCAAAGTAGTTTTAGTGAAGACAAAAGTCACTAGGTCTTTCTCTTTTATTATTGCCATAATTTTTATACAAGTTTCACCTTGGAATTTTTTGTTTCATTTTCAACCTTCATGTTTATTGGTCAACTTAGTCTCTCTGGCACAATGGATAGAATGCTGATCTCAGAGTAGAATGGTGGTGGGGGCGGATGAATCACTTAGCTCTGTGACCCTGGGTAAATCCCTCAACCTCAGTTTTCTGAGTTGAAATAGGTGGATAACAAGTCTGCAGAGTTATCCAACAAAAGTTGTTGTGGAGATCTCACACTTCTCCCTAAGTGCCATATTTCTCATGGGGACCCTACATCTTCCACTTACCCAGGTTCCCATAGCTCCATCATTCTCTACTCTTCACCCTCTTCCCCCAACTTCATATTGAATCGATTGCCATATCTAGCTAACACTTCTCTCCCTTCCTTCCTCTCTCTGTCTCTGTCTGTCTGTCTGTCTGTCTGTCTCTCTGCATCTCTATCTGTCTCTCTCTCTCTCTCTCTCTCTCTTTCTCTCTGTCTCTCTCTGTCTCTCTGTCTCTCTGTCTCTCTCTCTGTCTCTCTCTCTCTCTCTCTCTCTCTCTCTCTCTCTCTCTCTCTCTCTCTCTCATCAATCCCTATCTGCACAGATTTTGCTTTAGTTCAGGACATAATCACTTTTAACATGAATTTATGTAGACTGAATTTCTTTCAATACTTTTTCCTTTCTCATCTATTTTCACACACTTCTCAAAGTGATGGTCCTTAAATACAGGACTGTCTTTGTCACTTCACTATTTAAAAGACTTCTATGACTCCCCAGAGACTTGGGGAGATGTTACAAACTTACATCTAATTTGGCATT